>NC_056438.1:75092639-75140139 GCF_018296145.1 Oncorhynchus tshawytscha | reverse complement strand
TAGAATTGGTACACACACCCCCACACACCCCCTAGAATTGGTACACACACCCCCACACACCCCCTAGAATTGGTACACACACCCCCACACACCCCCCTAGAATTGGTACACACACCCCCACACACCCCCTAGAATTGGTACACACACCCCCACACACCCTAGAATTGGTACACACCCCCACACACCCTAGAATTGGTACACACACCCCACACACCCCCCTAGAATTGGTACACACACCCCCACGAATTGGTACACACACCCCCACACACACCCCTAGAATTGGTACACACACCCCCTAGAATTGGTACACACACCCCCACACCCCCTAGAATTGGTCCACACACCCCCTAGAATTGGTCCACACACCCCCACACACCCCCTAGAATTGGTCCACACACCCCCACACACCCCCTAGAATTGGTACACACACCCCTAGAATTGGTACACACCCCCCTAGAATTGGTACACACACCCCCCCTAGAATTGGTACACACCCCCTAGAATTGGTACACACACCCCCACACACCCCTAGAATTGGTACACACACCCCCCCTAGAATTGGTACACACACCCCCACACACCCCCTAGAATTGGTACACACACCCCCACACACCCCCTAGAATTGGTACACACACCCCCACACACCCCCTAGAATTGGTACACACACCCCTAGAATTGGTACACACACCCCCTAGAATTGGTACACACACCCCCTAGAATTGGTACACACACCCCCTAGAATTGGTACACACACCCCTAGAATTGGTACACACACCCCCTAGAATTGGTACACACACCCCCAGAATTGGTACACACACACACCCCCAGAATTGGTACACACCCCCTAGAATTGGTACACACACCCCCACACACCCCTAGAATTGGTACACACACCCCCACACACCCCTAGAATTGGTACACACACCCCCACACACCCCTAGAATTGGTACACACACCCCACACACCCCTAGAATTGGTACACACACCCCCACACACCCCTAGAATTGGTACACACACCCCCACACACACCCCTAGAATTGGTACACACACCCCCACACACCCCCTAGAATTGGTACACACACCCCCACACACCCCCTAGAATTGGTACACACACCCCCACACACCCCCTAGAATTGGTACACACACCCCCACACACCCCTAGAATTGGTACACACACCCCCCCTACACACCCCCCACACACCCCCTAGAATTGGTACACACCCCCCACACACCCCCTAGAATTGGTACACACACCCCCACACACCCCCTAGAATTGGTACACACACCCCCACACACCCCCTAGAATTGGTACACACACCCCCACACACCCCCCCCCTAGAATTGGTACACACCCCCCCACACACCCCCTAGAATTGGTACACACCCCCCACACCCCCACACACCCCCTAGAATTGGTACACACACCCCCACACCCCCCTAGAATTGGTACACACACCCCCACACACCCCTAGAATTGGTACACACACCCCCACACACCCCCTAGAATTGGTACACACACCCCCACACACCCCCTAGAATTGGTACACACACCCCCACACACCCCCTAGAATTGGTACACACACCCCACACACCCCCTAGAATTGGTACACACACCCCCACACACCCCTAGAATTGGTACACACACCCCCACACACCCCCTAGAATTGGTACACACACCCCCACACACCCTAGAATTGGTACACACACCCTAGAATTGGTACACACACCCCCACACACCCTAGAATTGGTACACACACCCCCACACACCCTAGAATTGGTACACACACCCCACACCCTAGAATTGGTACACACACCCCACACACCCTAGAATTGGTACACACACCCCACACACCCTAGAATTGGTACACACCCCCACACACCCCAGAATTGGTACACACACCCCCACCCTAGAATTGGTACACACACCCCCACCCTAGAATTGGTACACACACCCCCACCCTAGAATTGGTACACCCACCCCCACCCTAGAATTGGTACACCCACCCACCCTAGAATTGGTACACAGAAGTGAAGAAGAGACACTGACACCGAGTCTGACTGGCAAGAGTTCGTACGACATTTAACCTTATCCAGAAATACACAAGGAAGTGGAGTCAGCAAACACACCTCTGCGTGAAAGCCGCGTGTCTGCATCCGTGTCTACGAACAGTTTCATCTGGAACAGGTCTCTTATCTCCTGGGAGTAGAACATCAGGATGCCCTCGAACAGCACCACGTCAGCCGGGTACACAGTCACAAACTCATCCTTCCTGGAATCAAAAAAGACACCATGAATATTTTTTATTTATTTTTTAAAAATCAGGATGACCCAACAGGACACACGACATAAAATAAGAACGAACAGCCCGGTATTGTACAAACAGTTTGTATTGATATTTCCTAAGAAAACATCCTGTTAGAGACAACCAATGAGACAGATAAAATGGGATTGAATACCCAACAACGCTGTATTAAATCAGACCACAGAAACCTGCTCTACATGGCTGTTCTCAGTAGGTACTACCTGAATTTGACAAATAAGAATACTTGGGTTAGAAACATGTAGTTATTGTTAGAATACAAACAAGAGTAGAGGGGTAAGCTATCAAGCAACAGCCAGCTAACCCTGATATAGAACTATTGAGTTCCTGATTCATTAAGAAAGCTACATTTTGGATATGTGATTTTGGTTGTTGAGTCAATTAGACCCATGTCCAATTCAAGATAAGATATTTAGGCGAGTTAGCCAGCTAACTCGCCTCTGGCTAAGTCCTTGATACTGCTTTGCAGTACGCCTACGCCCCCCCTGGTGTGTGGACACCGCAACAAGGAGCTCACCTGGAATGAGTGAAAAAGTCGTACACAGGGATCTGTACGGTCTTCCCCTGCATGATCTGCCACAAAGTCTTCATGACCAGCTCATTGTCAAAGGCATCTGAAGAATGACAGTTTTAGAGAAAGAAAAATTCCATTTCAATTCACAAGTAAAAACAATAAGAGACAGAAATGGCTTAAGAGAAAGCAGGAGATTTAGTAAAAAATACATACAATTGAAAAAAAGGTTTCACTTCCATTCCATTGGTAAAATAACAGACCATACATAGACCTCCATGTACCCATCTGCTGACAGTGGCCTCCACCAAGCCCACATGTGAACACACGCTATCAAACACACACTAGACTAGTGTAATTGAGGAATCTCTGTGGAGTCTACTGGGTCACAGCTGTTATGGTCCGTCTCTCAGACCCTGGGTCTCCCCCAATAATATCTCCTGACACTTCTTCACACAAATCTAAAAAGTATTGGATTGGAGGAGACATGGGCTAGACTATGCCAGGCATCTCTCTTTTAAAATCAGTGAGAGGAAATTAACACTTTAGGAGAAAGTATTAATTGAGACGCCCCCCCCGCCGTGCAGCAGCTGAGAGACTCTGCTATTATAGATCTGCTGACTA
Organism: Oncorhynchus tshawytscha; assembly: GCF_018296145.1. Classification (NCBI taxonomy): domain Eukaryota; kingdom Metazoa; phylum Chordata; class Actinopteri; order Salmoniformes; family Salmonidae; genus Oncorhynchus; species Oncorhynchus tshawytscha. Next base: position 75,136,683 of record NC_056438.1, on the reverse strand, counting down.
GGAGTATGGCAGGAAGATGGGCTGAGTGTATGAGGGATGGATTGCCGACAGAGGCCAAAAATGGAAAACTCTGAAATTTTATATGAAATGTGGTCATGGATCACGTGATAAATTGAGTTTGAAATATAATTAAAAAGGGTGAAACATTGTATCAACTATCAACTGGGTCCGGCCCTGTAGACTATTCATACAAGGGATAAGAAGTAATCAGGTTGGCCTATTTTATGTCGTTTTCACTGGAAAGATTTTTCAAATACATTGAGGAACTATCGTCACTCATTGAATTTTAAAGACAGACTTTTACTTGCTGAAAAAATTACTTTGAGAAGCGCCACAGTTCATTGGGTGGTGGTGAGTTAAGCCAATAGGAAATATTAAATCAGATCCCCAAATGGGCACATTTATACAATTGCGCACAGGCCAGATTGCCTAGGCCTACTTGTGTGTAATCAGGTTCACGTCCTTACTCAACATTGACAGGAGTGCTCCAAACAAAATTGACCAAATTCAAAATGGAATTAAATAAACCAAAACTGGTTTCTCACAAGTGTAGCATTGGTTGTGCACTCTGCAAACAATATGTCCACTCCAACAATGAAAACAGTAAACAACTAATAATATTAATAATACAAAAATTCAATGCATTAGCAGAAATTACCGTAGCCAAACAAACACTGTAGATTAGAAATTATGGTTATTGGGGGGACAAAATGGCGCCGTAGAGAGAACACGGTGTTTCAGCGAGCTCTCGTGGCATTCGTAAATTTATATTCTTACATTAATCTCCTAGCTTGAAAAAGTGGTAGAATTGGCTAAATAAGTTACCATATAATGAGTCTTGACGACTATTTCGCAAAAATCTCCGACAACATGCCCAATAGAACTACTAAGAAGTCGACCAAAACCACCACCCCTGTGGATGTGCATGAGGAGCTAGCTAACGTTAGCGAAGCTAACACCATTGCGGATCCAGGCACAATGGACCTGATGATTCAAAAGATGACTGATAACATTACTAAAGTGATCGATGCTAAGATAAGAACGGTCTTGGAAGCAATAGCAGGCCATTCAGCGCGTTGTGAAACGTGTTGTTGAGGCGGAAGGAAGAATTGCTGCAGTGGAAACTTCAACTACATCTATGGACCCTAAGATAAAAGCACTTGAGAAACAGGTGCGCGAAATGGCGGAGCACATTGACGACTTGGATAATCGAGGACGCAGATGCAATATTCGTGTTGTGGGACTCCCGGAAAATTCTGAAGGGACACGTTCAGTAAAATTCTTTGAGGAATGTATCCCTGGCTACCTACAAATGGACACTAAGGCTGGTCGTGTGAAGCTGGACAGAGCCCATCGCTCTCAAGCACCGATACCCGGTCCCAATTAGCACCCACGACCGGTGGTTATAAAGTTCCACAACTTCACCGACAAGCAGCGCGCCATGGATGCGGCTAGAAACATCGGCTCTGATGGTAGTCAACATAAAGGTCCAAAGGTCTCATTCTTCAATGATTATTCCACAGCGGTTGTACGAAGACGCAAAGCGTTTGATGAGGCGAAGGCTCGACTCAGGAGAATGAAGATGGACTACGCACTGTTGTACCCGGCCACATTGAAGATTATGGTCAACGGATCACCTAAAAAGCTCTACACACCTGAAGAGGCTGCTGCGTTTATTGACTCTCTCGGGTAAATAACTTTAAGCTGCACCTCCACAGCATTGAATAACTGTTTATTTTTGGTTGAATCTGATCATGAAACAGTGGTGTAAGTCCTCACGTACTCCGGCTCAGTAATATTTGTATCTTTATTATTTTTCTTGCTAAAGTAATAGCCGCTATAGCTCAGGCTGAGATATGTGTGAATCCATATTGGTGCCCAGGCTTGGTTTTAGGTGGAAGAGCCTCAATCTTCTTCTATTGATTTTCTTTTCCATATATATAAAGGATGAGGCTATTGAGCAGCAATGCGGACTTAAGAGTCTACATTGGAGAGTTGAAATCCCCTGCATGTTAGCTAGTGGGAAAACCCCCTTTTGGATCTTTACACATTTAATTTTTGGGTTTAGTATAGTTCGAGTTCAGGGTTCATATTTTTTGTTTATGCTCAGTGAGACAGAGGAGAGTTCAACACATGGAAAAAGGTACCACCCCACTTTTACAGTAGGATCCAGTCTGGATATTGAATGGTCAAGATACAATGGCAGATAACAGACTGCGTGTATGTACGTGGAACATTAGAGGGAGCCATAACCCCATTAAAAGGAAGAAAGTACTGTCTTTTTTTGAAAAAAGAAAATATTGATATTGCCCTGTTGCAAGAAACTCATTTGGATGATAAGGAGCACCTGAAATTACAACAAGGAGGGTTTGGTCAAGTGTTTTTCTCATCATTTACATCCAGAAGTAGAGGTGTAGCAATTCTGGTGAAAAAGAACTTACCACTTAAGGTCTTGAATTGTGTGAAAGATAAATTTGGTCGCTTTGTTATAATTAATGGTACTTTACAAGGGCAGAACATTTCCATAATGAATATTTACTTCCCCCCTGCTCACCCCCCTGATTTCCTCACTAAGGCATTTCTAGACTTTTCAGAATTAAACTCAGACACTGCAGTGGTTGGAGGAGATTTTAACTGCTTGTTGAACCCCCTTATTGATAGGTTTCCCAGTGGTATAGCTTCACTCTCCCCTCAAGCTAAGTCACTTAAAGTTATTTGTGATGATCTGGGGTATGCGGATGTCTGGAGAGCTTTTCATCCCTCCAACAGAGAGTTCACTTTTTTCTCTGCACCTCATGGATGTCAGACTAGAATAGATTATTTTTTTATGCCCAAGACGTCTTTGCAGTCTGCTTCCTATCCTAGCGGATAAAACATAGTCATATCTGATCATGCTGAGGTGATCCTGGACATAAAACTCAACGGAGCACTCAATCGGTCAAGACATTGGAGGTTGAACACAACCATTCTTAAAGACCATACATTCACATCATATTTTATAACAGAGTTTAAAGCATTTTTCTCTATTAACTCTCAATCAACAGATAACCCCTCGCTCCTTTGGGAGACCTGTAAAGCGTATGCCAGGGGTCTGATTATGTCATACACAGCTACTAAGAGACGGAAAAAGCGGGAAAAGCAAAAAATGTTAGAGGGTGAATTAGGAACTAAAGAGAAGGACTACATTAAAACGCCCACTCCTGCCCTATTAAAGGAAATATCAGTCATTAGATCAACGTTAGACTCTCTCCTAACACAGGACGCTGAAAAGAAAATGAGATTTGTCAGGCAAAAGCTATATGAACATGGCGATAAGCCAGGAAAGTACTTGGCATACCTAGCTAAAAAGAGGGCTGACTCTCAGTCAATTGCTACTATTACTGATTCTGATGGTAATCATTTATATGAAAATAAATTGATAAGTGACTCATTTAAGAAATTTTATACAAACCTTTATGCCTCAGAACTGCCAAAGGATGCACCCAAATTAATGGAGAACTTATTTTGTAAGATTGAGCTCCCTACTATCTCCGAAGAGCAGAGGTCCCTCCTTAATGCCCCTATTACCAAGGAAGAGAAAATGTTCGCAATTAAGAATCTGCAAAATGGTAAGGCCCCAGGACCAGACGGGTTTTGTAGTGAGTTCTATAAAGAGTTCCATGGCCTGATCCTTGAGCCATTGCGTGATATGTTTAACCACTCATTTTCAAATGACCAACTCCCTCAAACGCTGAGAGAAGCCAACATTTCACTTATTCTCAAAAAGGGAAAATGTCCAGAGTCTTGTTCCTCGTACAGACCAACTTCCCTTCTGAATGTGGATAGAAAATTGCTTTCTAAAATTCTAGCCACAAGATTAGAGGACTCACTGCCACTAATTGTGAAAGGAGACCAAACTGGCTTCATTAGGGGCCGTAAGTCATGCAACAACGTCAGGCGGCTTCTTAATGTAATTCAAGCCTACCAACAAAGTGCTGTGGATGGTCTTGTGCTCTCCCTAGATGCTGAGAAAGCATTTGATCGTGTGGAGTGGTCTTAACTATTATTTGCTCTAAATAAATTTGGTCTGGGGGACAACTTAATAAAATGGGTGAAAGTTTTGTATGATGATCCTCAGGCTGCTGTCCTTACTAATGGGCTACGGTCAAATAGCTTCTCTATACACAGAGGCACCAGACAGGGCTGTCCTTTATCCCCACTCCTCTTTGCACTCGTTATGGAACCACTGGCCGAGGCCATCAGGGTAACGCCTGCTATACAGGGGCTGCTCATTGGTGATGTTCACCATAAAATAAGCTTGTATGCTGATGATGTCCTGATATTCATCTCTAGTCCCGAGACTTCAATTACATCTCTTATTAATATTATTGAATTATTCAGCGAATTCTCAGGCTACAAGATTAACCTTACTAAGTCAGAGGCTATGCCACTTGGTAGCCTACACTCTGTACCTAATACTTCTCCCCCTTCCCTTTTAAATGGTCTCCCTCAGGTTTCATGTATCTGGGTATATTTGTAACTCCTAAATTCCAGCTAATGTACAAAGCCAATTTTGTTCCCTTGTTTGATACAATAAGACAGGATCTGGAGCGCTGGAACTCTCTCCCGATTTCTTGGTTGGGTAGAATATCCCTCTTGAAAATGAACATTTTACCTAGACTACTTTACCCAATCCAAATGATCCCAGTATTACTCTCCAATAAGGTAATAAAGGATGTAAATGGATGGCTAAGTTACTTTATATGGAGTAAACGCAAGCCAAGACTTAAGATGGCAATATTGCAGCTGCCAAGTTCTATGGGCGGCTTGGACCTGCCCAATATCAGGTTCTATCAATGGTGTGCCCACCTCTGTTATATTTCTGACTGGATCACAAATGATGACTCCTCTATTTGGTTAGACATTGAGACTTCTCTTTCAAAATACCCCTTACAGGATCTTTTATTTTTCAGAAGTTTCAAGTCTGTAGAAGATCACTGCAATAATCCCGTTACACTTAACACACTCAAAGTATGGAGGTCAGTTCAACGCTTCCTGGGAAGGTCCAAACTAACCTCTGCTCTTACCCCAATTCTTAACAACCCAGATTTCAGTCCAGGATTGCTGGATGCTGGCTTTAACTTATGGCTTAATAAGGGCATACGCAGGCTAAATGACTTATTTGCTGATAAGATTTTGTTGTCATTTGAGCAGATGGTCGAGAAATATCGACTCCCAAAGCAGGACTTTTTCCGCTTCCTACAAGTAAGACATTATATTCTGAAGAGCACCACCTTAATTGGTAACCCTGATGTGTCTGTCATTGAAAGAATGCTTTTTTTCCCACAAAGGAAAATGTCTGTAAGTCTGTTTTATGATACTTTAAGGTCCTTTTCTGCTGTCAACACACAGAGGGTGAAACAAGTGTGGGAGAAAGAATTGTCTGTTACTATTGACGAAGAGATGTGGGAGGACATTTGGAGATATGCAAAAACAATATCTATATGTAACCGTACTAGAGCAATCCAATTAAGAATACACAGATTGCATATATCCCCAAATCGCAGACATGCTTTTAGCCCCACTTCCTCTTCCCCTCAGTGTCTTAAATGCAAAACTGATACAGGCACCCTAACACATTGTTTATGGTCATGTACCAAAATACAAAAGATACTGGTCTGGTGTTCTGCAAGAAATTGAAAAGATCCTAGGGGTTGATCTAGAATTGGACCCAGTTTCTTTACTGTTAGGTCTCCCTAGTAGGCATGTTACTTCTGTCAGTAAAAGGAGGCTTTACAACATCCTTACCTTCGCAGCGAGGAAAAACATCCTTTTACAGTGGATTAGTGATAAGGTTCCTTCTATTAAAGATTGGCATAAGATACTATTTGAATGGGTGCCTCTGGAATATCTGACATGTACATTGCATTCTAAAACAGACCAGTTCTACTAAGTATGGGAACCTTATCTAAATTACCTAGAACCTGAGGTATCAGCTATTATGCTGCAAGGATTCTCTTAGAATGGTGGGGATCTATGTATTTCAGAACTACACTGTACGTTCCATGTGTGGAACCTAACCTCTTGGTTTAAACTGAGCTTTTTTGTTTAATTTCTGTTTGTAAGTTTGTTTAAAATGTATGTATTGAGCGACGCAATGATGGTGGTGATGGGGTGAGAGAAGCACCAAGCGGGAAGAGGAAAATGGTGTACGTATGTATGGGTGTGTATATGTGTGTGCGTGCGTGTATGTATGCGTATGTGTGTGTATATGCATGGGTATATGTATGTGTGTGTATGTATGTATGTATGTGTATATATATGCACGTAGATATGTGTAAGTGGGTGCTGTTTATCTTGTTTTTGTTCTGTGTGCTTTGTCTCTGTTGTTGTATCTCTTAATATGGGTGAAAATTGTGAAATTCCAATAAAAATACTGTTACAGAAATGGTGGTTATTAACCTTAATGTACTATTGGTAATATATGGAATGGGGAATTGATAGACGAACAATCAAAGGGCAAACAACTAAATTATGAAACAATGAATTTGCACGAGATTGCTTTTTCTGAAGAGCTGTGCATTGTGCGTCAGCCACCACGCTCCCCTTCTTGGACTGCGTCATCCCTGCGGCATGAACAATGAATTAGTCCAATGAGACAGGCGCAAATCAGATAGGTGTCTCGTGTGCCATAAATTAAATATATTTGCGACTGCTCGACAAAAAAAAGTGTAATCTTGGTCAACAATCGATCAGTCGACTAAATGGGGTCAGCCCTAGTTAGAACTACATTAAAAGTCAGACATTCTGATTCATTTACACACAGCAAAGCAGACCCTGCCAAGCCCCAGCCAGCCACTGCTCCCAGTCCCACGTAGCCAGCGGCGGTCCCACGTAGCCAGCGGCGCCCCCCCGTAGCCACCGGTCCCCCACGTAGCCAGCGGCGCCCCACCGGTCCCCCACGTAGCCAGCGGCGCCCCCACCGGTCCCCCACGTAGCCAGCGGCGCCCCACCGGTCCCCCACGTAGCCAGCGGCGCCCCCACCGGTCCCCCACGTAGCCACGGCGCCCCACCGGTCCCCCACGTAGCCAGCGGCGCCCCACCGGTCCCCCACGTAGCCAGCGGCGCCCCACCGGTCCCCCACGTAGCCAGCGGCGCCCACCGGTCCCCCACGTAGCCAGCGGCGCCCCCACGTAGCCACCGGTCCCCCACGTAGCCAGCGGCGCCCCGTCCCCCACGGTCCCCCGCCCCGTAGCCAGCGGCGCCCCCACCGGTCCCCCACGTAGCCAGCGGCGCCCCACCGGTCCCCCACGTAGCCAGCGGCGCCCCCACCGGTCCCCCACGTAGCCGCGGCGCCCACCGGTCCCCCACGTAGCCAGCGGCGCCCCACCGGTCCCCCACGTAGCCAGCGGCGCCCCACCGGTCCCCCACGTAGCCAGCGGCGCCCCACCGGTCCCCCCACGTAGCCAGCGGCGCCCACCGGTCCCCCACGTAGCCAGCGGCGCCCACCGGTCCCCCCACGTAGCCAGCGGCGCCCACCGGTCCCCCACGTAGCCAGCAGCGCCCCACCGGTCCCCCCACGTAGCCAGCGGCGCCCCACCGGTCCCATGTAGCTAGCAGCGCCCCACCGGTCCCATGTAGCTAGCAGCCCCACCAGTCCTATGTAGCTAGCAGCCCTATGCGGACCCAACCCCATACCTGGGTGATCGAAGTTGAACTGGCCCTTGAGTGCTTTTGCCTTCTGTTCTGGAGTCAGCTCTCTGTAGAAACTGTCCTGGCTGAGGATGGCTACCTGGAAAACAACGACATAAGTCAGCACTACACTGAGGAAGCTAACCATCTCGGGTTGTATAATACTGGTATATAGAAGAAGAAAAAAACAGAATAGGGAGAGAGGTTGGCTAGAGAGGTTGGCTACCTGGAAAAATAATGACACAGATCGGTCAGGGCTGCACAGTGGAAGCTAAACCCTGAGTGCTATGGCTGTGAACTACAGCGCAGAAAAACCAGGACTGGGGGGAGAGAATGGAATCTACCTGTCGCTGGTGGTGGTCGATTTCGTTCTGGCCCAAAAGCTCCATGATCTTCTCACACACCGACGACTGCAGACACACAGAAGAACACAGGACGCATTTCACACTGTTGTAAAACAAACGATATTTGATAGGTTTATCGTGGACCTAAGCTTGTCGCCTGCCTTCCCGCCTTGGGGACAACGACTCCCATCGTTAGGGCGGAGACATGAACATCGTCACTATATACAGATCTCTGGTTGCAGTCACATTTCTTTACACAGTTGGAAGAGGGCATGATGCTGGTGAATTTTCACGTCCCATGTAACACAAGAAGTAAATGACACGACTTAGCTTCATTGTTTTCTGATAGAAAATAAATGACTTTCTCGTGTTTCACATAGCCAGCCACGGAGTTGTGGTGCATACTAGGCTATTTACTGTGCGTTGATTGACAACTGAACAGCAAGTGTTGACTAAATCTTTAAAATAAATAAATAAAGTGTTGAACTGACTGAATAAAGTCAATCTTCTATATGCCTTTGGCATTCATAAAACGTAGTTCCATGGTATCGCGTCGGGACAAGTAAACCAAAGGACTTCCTAGACGTCGGGGTTTGCCAAACAGTGATGCTAAAGTGAGTGACTCGTCTGTAGCCTACCGGATCGCATCGGTGAGAGAGCCACTCATTTGGCCTATCTGCAGATAAATTATGAAAACATTCAATGAAGATAGTAAATGGTAATCTTAAACAAATCTACTTGAAACAAGACTATACACCTCATACACATGGTTATGGGCTTTTTTTTTAAAAAAGGTACCTGTATCATGGTCAGAGATAGAGTTGAAATGTATTACATTTTCAGTTCACACAGAGAATACTAAAATACAAAAACCATGACAAACACTGTATTTAATAAAATATTTTATAAGTAATGGTTAATTAATAATTTAAAAATATTCATAACATTGTCATTTGACTGGAGGAAAGGGTTTTAAGCATCGTTATGGACTTACATCCAATTGTTGTTTTTCTATTTAAAAAGGTGTGCTTGAGCAAAAACCTGAGCAAAATGTAAACCTGGAAAAACAACACCTTTAAAACACATTTTCTCCCCAGTTTTGTGATATCCAATTGCGATCATCTCATCGCTGCAACTCCCCAACAAGGCTCGGGAGAGGCGAAGGTCGAGTCATGCATCCACCGAAACATGACCCGCCAAAATGCACAACTTAACACCCACCGTCTTAACCCGGGAGCCATCTGCACAATGTGTTAGGAAACACTGTTTAATTGACAACCAAAATCAGCCTGCAGGCACCCTGCCCACCACAAGGAGACGCTAGAGCGTGATCAGCCAAGTAAATCCTCCCCTAAGCCGGATGACATTGGGCCAATTGTTTGCCGCCCTATGGGACTCCCGGTTGTGACACAGCCTGTGATTGAACCCGGGTCTGTAGTGACGCCTCAAGCACTACGATGCAGTGCTTTAGATCCGCTGCGCCACTCAAGAGGCCCTTAAATACATTTTTCAAGCGAATGTGGACTATTTACTTAATTTTTAATAAAATACACAATTTGATGAACAAATATTGCGGCAGTACCTCATACACCAGTAGAAGACAGTATGTTCTACAGTATGCTAGTTACTGTACAGAGTAGAGCATACTGTATGGTGTACTAGTTACAGTATGTTCTGTGTACTGCACAGTGTGTTCTACAGTGTACTAGTTACAGTATGTTCTGTGTACTGCACAGTGTGTTCTACAGTGTACTAGTTACAGTATGTTCTGTGTACTGCAGTGTGTTCTACAGTGTGCTAGTTAGAGTAACTAGTACTAGGGCTGTTACGGTGACCATATTACTGCCACACTGACGGTCACGAGTCATGACTGCAGTCAAATTCCAGGTGACCGTTTAGTCTTCTCCAAGCTCTGATGCTGCTGATGATCATTAGTAGCCTACCAAACTTGCTAACTGCCTGGTACTCAGAAGTCTATTGTCCCTCTAAACACTGACATCATTACATTTGTATTGAACATCTAAATCAAAACACTTCATGAGAGTTCATGAGCTCATGTTGCGCAACAATAGATGTATATTTTCCCCCCTGCTTCACGACAGGTGCATTGTCCATTCTAAATCAAATGTCACATTATTTAATATATGCAAAGACAAGATTAAATGACGTCTGATGGGTGACAATATTAGTCTATCACTTGTGAATGATGCCCAGCGTCTGTGCAGTAAGGCAAGAAACAGTTCATGCCTTTTTTTGTGCAACGTTTTCAAAATCATAGTTGCACACCTCATGTAGCCTAGCCCATAGGCCTATATGTTTTGATAAGGTTTGGATCACAACTAAAGTGGATTAATAACTTCTTAGAATGAAGCACATTAATCCGCTTTACAACTGGTGTAGAGCCTAACTGGCATACACAGGCGACGTGTGAGTTCAATTCTTTATGAAACGTTCACCTTTATAATAAAGCATAACATTCATAATCACATTTGCAGTCACGGTAAAGAGAACGAGGCGTTTTCTGTTAAGGTAAGTGAAAGTCACCTGGTAAAATACTAGAGTAAAATTCTAAGTATTTGGTTTTAAATATACTTATGTATCAAAAGTAAAATGTAATTGCTAAAATGTACTTATCAAAAGTAAAAATCCTATCAAATTCCTTATATTAAGCTAACCTGGGGCACACCAACACTCACACAATTTACAAATGAAGCATTTGTGTTTAGTGAGTCCACCAGATCAGAGGCACTAGGGATGTTCTCTTGATAAGTGTATAAATTGGACCGTATTCCTGTCAAAATGTAACATGTACTTTTGGGTGTCAGAAAAAAAATGTATAGAGTAAAAAGTATATTATTTTCTTCAGGAATGTAGTGAAGTAAAAGTAGGCAAAAATATTAGGCTGTCCGACAAAATCTTGGTCGTCAGAAAGTCTGGTCTTTCGACTAATCGATTGGTCAATTTAAAACTTTTCTATATAGACACGCCTAGGACTTTAATAAAATCAACTATATGAATTGAGCTTGTCTGATGAAATAAGACAAGAGGGAGCCAGGGATCTAGATAATCTCCTCCCTCTCCTGCTGGCTTTCAGATTCTGCTATTACTCCAGACCTGCCAACACTGTCCAATGCAGCAAATTGGAGATTCAACTCGCCCGCATAGCACACGGCGAATTGGTGTTCATTCCCCGGACACTCGTGTGCGTGCCGTTTGTGAGTCTTGGTACAATTCTATAATTGCGATCAATCAAGTCTATAAAAGTTTGGGATAATTTGACAGCATTCCATTTACACATATGGTAAAAGTCACAAGAACTAAATAGAAAAAACAAAGAGCCTTTATTCTTGGAGTTTATTTTATTTTTTAAATTGAAGTTATTTGTTTAGGTACAAAATGTACAAACGTCTAATCCACTTTTTTCCCCACTGATATAATAAATGTTTGAAGCAGAGCATCAGCATCAAAGAAACATGCTATCCATAAAAACTAAAAGCATTTTGACGGTCTTCTGGAGACCGTCAAAATGTTCAGAAAATCATTTCCTAGACAGATTTGCATGATAGCTCGCAGATTTAGTCTTACGCATGCATCAGGGTAGACTTATCTGTGGCTAACAGTTCCTCTGTCAATCATTGAAACTTTCTTGGTAACGAGGGCACTCAATGTGTCTGTACTGAGGGAGGCTCTGTCCTGGGTTTTGTTCTTGGAAACGAGACTGAATATTCGTTTACAGTCTGCATTGCTGTGGAACATGACCAATATCAGCCGAAAGGTGGGAGTAGACCAGGCTGCCCCCCCCCCCCCCCCTTCACTTGTGCCAATTTCTCTTCAGGCCTGATCCGTGCGCATGTTGACCAGACTCTCTGCTCAAAAGTTTATTTTTTTGTATTTGCATTGATTTTCTGTCACTAGCCAATGCTAGTGAACTGCTGGCACTTTACAACACACAGAGTCAAAAAGGGATGTCCATGTGTTCACGTACAGCTGACAGTCGGCAAACTCTGCATCACAACAAACAGGAGGGGCAAACACGGGGTAGCGACGTCAAATAATGACGTATTCATCTCCATGTCCGTTGACAAACTCTGTACATGTTTGTGTATTGCAGCTTGAAAATCGAGATGTTAGATTTACTCGGTGGATTTATTTTTTATTAAAATGTTTTTTTTTTTTAAATACACTTTTAACTCAGATCTCATACCTGCGTACATGGACAGAGAATTTAGTAGTTGGTACGCAAAGTGAGTGCATGTTGGCAGGCCTGTTACTCTCCTGAAGTTGCCGGTAAAAGCTACACGAAGAGTCGGCTACCTTTCTCAGGTGGAATGCCAATTTATCGGAACATTTCTACCGATCTGCATGGCAGTTAGTTTTCATATGCACATTTTCACAGAGCAGGTTCATTTAATTTACAATAACGTCTTCATATCTTACAATGATTGTCATGTGGTTAATCAAAATTCTATCCAAACCTAAATGACAGTGACACCTAAAAAGCAAACATCTATTGCAAACTACAGTAACAGGCAAAAGTTGACATACTCATTCAAGGGTTTCTCTTTATTTGTACTATTCTCTACATTGTAGAGTGAGGACATCAAAACTATGAAATAACACATACGGAATCATGTAGAAACCAAAAGAGTGTTAAACAAAAAATATATTTTATAATTTAGATTCTTCAAAGTAGCCACCTCTTTGCCTCGACGACAGCTTTTTACAAGTAAATGTGGACAGTTTTTCCAACATCCGATGTGTTAGTCTTCACTTGTAGCCTATGAGAAGGACCCCATCATGTGACGGACATTGGCTAATAACTGAGAGGTGCTTCGTAGCACGCACCCGGGAGAAGGGAATTAAAATTCTTATATTCAACACAAGAGCACAACGGCCTCTGGCCGCAAATTGCATGTTTTTTTTTAGGGGGCATTACGGCCAAAGGGGATTCCGCCTGGATTCAAGGCATTATCAAGTGCTTGTCAAATTGTGAATTAGGCGCTGATGAAGTGTGTACAGCCTGCGCAAAAAACAAAGCCCATGCCTTCCATGCCACTTTTTTCAAATCATCATTGGAGTTGTATCATGCAGCCTTAGAATGTATTAAAAATTAAAACACATAGCCCAATGTTTGTATCCCAACGGAAGTTTCATAAATAACTAAATAAAGCATATAGGAGGACCGGTTTCTTTGTTAACCGCTCAAAAACAGAATAGCTGCACCGCGCACTCGTTTGGAATAAATATCCTTTCTATTTTATTCAGCTATGTTCAATTGTATTCTTCATACTAAAAAAAGAATGCCACAGAATTCTAAGCAACTAACTCCAACTCAGAGTATGCTATTCTGTTCTGAAATAGACCACATTTCTTAATTTCTTGTTTCTAAAATAAATGGATTGATTGTGATAGTGTAGGCTATATTAAACTGGCTTTATTAGACTGTCGATGTTCCTAAGGTCTGCATCAGTGGCTTGTAGACTGTGTGTGGAAGCCAGGAGATGCTAAATGTGTTTGTTAATTAACAGTCAATTACTGTGAGACCGCAGTTATTTGCTTGACAATCATTATCTGACAATTTCATGACCACCACAGCCCCACACAGTACCCCAGCAAAACATACTGTACCCAGTACCCCAGCAAAAACAGGGAGCACTATGGAAGTACCACCCTGGACCCAGGTGCCCTTCCCAGTGCCCAGGCCACCGGTCCTCACCGACACACTCAAATGCCAGGATCTCCCATCTACCAGGCTGCCAGTGCTGACGGGGCATTCTCCTGACCTGCCACAGACTATGGTGCTTTTGTGTCCGTGAAAAAAAGTGTCACAATGAAATCGGACGCCCACTCCGGAGACCGTGTTGTTCAGCACTGCAGCACACAGACTAACCTAAAGCTCCTCATCTAAGAGCCTGTCAAACACGATGTAGCTTCTATATACAGACTATGATTTGGCCAGACATAACACTACAGCGGGGTGTGTGTACAGTAAATATTACAGGCAGTAAGTAATCTCAGTTAGCAAATGCAAGCAGGCACAAGCCTGGATACCATTCAACCCGAGCCACATTGGTTCCAGTGCACTTACAGTAGGGTAATGTGACGTCATGTTCAGTACACCATGTTTGCTACACCACACTGCAGGTTATTACTGTTCGCTCACTACTTCCTCATAACTCCATGGGCCAGCAATCCCAAACCACCCCACCTCAGTCACACCCAACACCATGTACAGGGATTTTCAAGGAGCCAAACAGTGGCCCTATGCCAAAAGTTAACTTCATGTGTGGGTCAACCGAACAATAGGAACGGAGGAGGGTAAGGAAGGAGCCAGGGAATGGAAAGGACATTGAGTAGAAGCTTCCATCGAATTCTTTTAAGAATTTTAACATTAGTTCATTTCACAAGCTTATTACATATGCCTTGTGATATACGACGCAAACTATTAATTTGCTTTCCAAACTACTGTTGGTTACAAGACTGGTATTTAATTGTGGTCTCAAACCAACAAGTACGAACAAATAGTGGAAAACTACAGGCCATACTAGGCTCAGTGTTAACACGCCATTATCAAATCACACAAAGCTATTAACTACATAGTGTGGTAACTACATACAAATCTTGACTGCGTCCTGTACTACTTTAAAAACAAATAATCTAGCTAACAAAATACATTTATTTGTAGCCTGGGTACATGTAGAAAGTGAAGAAAATATTATGCTTCGTTGTTAACGGATCTCTTTTAAAAAGAGTCATCATATTGCTGTCAAAAACTGAAGGATTATCAAGATTAATATATTCTGCAATGGCATTGGATGTTCCCCCAAGCAACAATTAAAAAGACGTAGACAGGGAATACTTAAAAAATTTTTTTTTTTTTAAATCAATCAAGGATGTTTAAATGTGCTTGATTTTGGTACATCCAACATTATTTAAGACTAGATGGATCAACAATTACATCAATTGAAGGATAGGATTTGTAATATTATTCCAATTCTAGTTTTAAAAAAAAAGAAAAAAAAAAGGAGTCATTGAATTTCTCCTCAAATGTAACTTCACTAAACTAAACAAGAATTACTATCCTGGTTAATTGTATATAAACATAATTTCTCCCCTCATAGGTGTTTGAGTTGGAATAACAGAAAAATAATACATCATCATTTTTTCAAAGATGGTTAGAGAACGTTATTTTGTTAGTGACAATTATTTAATGACAAATGTACAACTGTATAATTCTGTTACATGGAATTCCGGGGATGGTACAGTACCGGTCAAACTATGAAATAACACATACGGAATCATGTGGTAACCGAAAGTGTTAAACCAAAATATATTTTTGATTGTAGATTCTTCAAAGTAGCCAGCCTTTGCCTTGATGACAGCTTTTCACACTCTTGGCATTCTTTCAGCCAGCTTCGAGGAATGATTTTCCAACAGTCTTGAAGGAGTTCCCACATATGCTGAGCTGCTTTTCCGTCACTCTGCAGTCCAACTCATCTCAAACAATCTCAATTGAAAAACAAATGATGTCCCACTAAGCGCAAACCAGATGGGATGCAGATGGGATGGTGCATCACTGCAGAATGCTGGGGTAGCCATGCTGGTTAAGTATGCCCTGATTTCTAAATAAGTCACCAACAGTGTCACCAGCAAAGCACACCCACACCTCTATGCTTCACAGTGGGAACCACAAATGCGGAGATCATCCGTTCACCTAGTCAGCGTCTCAAAAGACACGGCGGCTGGAACCAAAAATCTCAAATTTGGACTCAGACCAAGGGACAGATTTCCACCGGTCTAATGTCCATTACTTGTGTTTTTTGGCCCAAGCAAGTCTCTTCCTGGTGTCCTTTAGTAGTGGTTTCTTTGCAGCAATTCGACCATCAAGGCCTGATTTACAGTCTCCTCTGAACAATTTATGTTGAGGTGTGCCTTACTTGAACTCTGAAGCATTTATTTGGGCTGCAATCTGAGGTGCAGTTAACGCTAATGAACTTATCCTCTGCAGCAGAAGTAACTCTGGGTCTTCCTTTCCTGTGGTGGTCCTCATGAGAGACAGTTTCATCATAGCACGCAATGGTTTTTTGGACGACTGCACCTGAAGAAACGTTCAAAATTCTTGACATTTTCCAGATTAACTGACCTTCGTGTCTTAAATTAATGATAGGCTGTCATTTCTCTTTGCTTATTTGAGCTGTTCTTTCCATAATATGAAGTTGGTCTTTTACCAAATAGGGCCATCTTCTGTATACCACCCCTACCTTGTCACAACACAACTGATTGGCTCAAATGCAATAAGGAAAGCTCAATAAGGAAATCGACTTTTAACAAGGACGACCTGTTAATTGAAATGCATTCCAGGTGACTACCTCATGAAGCTGGTTAAGAGAATGCCAAGAATGTGCAAAGCAATCAAGGCAAAGGTTGGCTACTTTGAAGAAACTCAAAAAAAGTTGATTTGTAGTAACCAACAGTGTTAAACATGATTCCATGTGTTATTTCAGTTGATGTCTTCACAATTATTCTACAAAGTAGAAAATAGTACAAATTAAGAAAAACCCTGGAATGAGTAGGTGAGTTAACTTGACTGATACTGTATATACCATGTTTTTTTTATTGCAATACCTTGCAGGTCTTATAAGTCTTGTACAGGGACATTATGTTCATTAGATGAAGAATTCAGTTCTGTGTGCGTCAAGCATATGTGCAAGAATAATTAGGAAGATATGTACCGAACCTGCTTTTCTTCCTGCAAAAAGTATACTGGAATACATTTTTTTTTTAATGTATTAGTAGCAACTGACGCCCGTTTCCCGCTTGCGCCCACGTCTGTTATTGTTATGTGGTTAATATTAGCTAGGCAGCTAAGCGTCAACAATAGATTCAACTGAAATAGCCGGAAGTCGTGTCCTCCGTCAATAAATAAGTCCAATAGTGGATAATAGCCACATTGTGTCGAATAGTTCGTCACTTTGACATTCAGAAGAGGGTACGAACCGTGGTCTTAGTCGACTAACCCGCGGGGCTAGCTAGTTAAACAAATAACTTTAAACAAAAGAGTGATTTAGCTGGATGTATGGCGCGGTAGATAAGCTATAGGCTCTCTATAGCTGTGTGTGCAACAAAAAGTAGCTAGCTAACGTTAGCTGTCTAGCCAGTCTACTTAATAACAAATGTTAGCATGTAGTGCCGGGGATAAAATATAACGATTACAGTTTAGCTAATTCACTAACTAGAAACTGTTGGTTGATTTGAATGCCAACTATAATTAACTAAATGTATTTGCCAACTTAAAGCTGCTTCCATTGTGTGTGTGTGTGGTGGAATTAGGCATCCTGGGGACAAGAGAAATATGATGCCAACGGATGAAGAGAAACCACATGTAAAAGTTGATCATTTAGCCAACTCGTTAATAAAATGCTGATTACTCAAGATTGGCAAGGGGTTGATGTCATTCAAACCAACAGTATGACATGAGCCACGCGGTCGACGAGTTTACGAGCGACTTGGAACACATTCCATCAGTTTCAAAAACATACAACAATAGACAATATATGTAAGGTGCTAACCTTGCCACTGGCAGTGCCTCCGGACACTCCGATAAGGAATGGTTGTCGGATAACGTTGTTATTTTCGGCATAGTCACTGAGATGTGTTTCAGTGTCCCCGGCCATGCTTGCAATAACGTGCCTACAACAACGCAGCTGGGAAGAATACACTGTCCGGCTGAGCTCCTCCCATCATTTCCTTCACAAAATGTATAACTTTTTTTTTTTAAATTTATTAAATTTTGTATTAAGGAATTGTTCAAATGTCCTGGTCTTGCACATAATGTGATTTGTATGTAAATTGATTCATAAAGCTGTATTATTTATATAAATTAATTGTATGTTTGCGCTTCATAAATGGTTGTGCTATACAGAATCCTTGGAACTGCCCTACACTAAAACTGTACAAGTCCATTAATAAGTGACATATATATATATATATACATGGGCAAAACTTTGATTTTAGAAGTGGGGGGGGGCATAACTAATTTTTGTTATTTTTTATTATCCATTCGGAAAAACACTACAAACAGCCTATCCCACATCTGGGAGGCTCCCGCGTGGTCCTAAAGCACACCTGACACCCTTTTTGTATCACATTCCGATGGTAAAACGGGGGGCAGAAATTAAATGTCTCCACCGGGCGTGCTACCTTGTCCCGGACCTGCTGTTTTCGAATCTCTCTCTCTCTACCGCACCTGCTGTCTCTATCTCTGAATGATCGCCTATGAAAAGCCAACTGACATTTACTCCTGAGGTGCTGACCTGTTGCACCCTCTACAACCACTGTGATTATTATTATTTGACCATGCTGGTCATCTATGAAC
Source organism: Oncorhynchus tshawytscha (assembly GCF_018296145.1). Taxonomy (NCBI): domain Eukaryota; kingdom Metazoa; phylum Chordata; class Actinopteri; order Salmoniformes; family Salmonidae; genus Oncorhynchus; species Oncorhynchus tshawytscha. Next base: position 75,118,293 of record NC_056438.1, on the reverse strand, counting down.
GTTTGAACATCTCGGCCATGTACTGTTATAATCTCCATCCGGCACAACCAGAAGAGGACTGGTCACATGCTGTCTGCCAAGTACAGTTGAATCTGGGATTCATCCATGAAGAGCACACTCTCTAGTGGCCATCAAAGGCGAGCATTTGCCCACTGAAGTCGGTTACGACGCCGAACTGCAGTCAGGTCAAGACCCTGGTGAGAACGACGTCCAGGTAGATGAGCTTCCCTGAGAAGGTTACTGACAGTAAGTGCAGAAATGATTTGGTTGTCCAAACCCACAGTTTCATCAGCTGTCCGGGTGGCTTGTCTCAGACGATCCTGCAGGTGAAGAAGCCAGATGTGGAAGTCCTGGGCTGGCATGGTTACACGTTGTCTGTAGTTTTGAGGCCGGTTGGACAGACTGCCTAATTTGTTGGAGCCGGCTTATGGTAGAGAAATTAACGTTAAATTATCTGGCAACAGCTCTGGAGGACATTCCTGCAGTCAGCATGCCAATTTGCCTCTCCCTCAAAACTTGAGACATCTGTGGCATTGTGTTGTATGACAAAACTGAACATTTTACTGTGGCTTTTTATTGTCCACAGCACAAGTTGGACCTGTGTAATGATCATGCTGTTTAATCAGCTTCTTGATATGCCACACCTGTCAGGTGGATAGATTTTCTTAGCAAAGGAGAAATTCTCACTAACAGGGATGTAAACAAATTTGTGCAAAACATTTGAGATAACACAACAATTACCTGCTTATTTCATTTATTTAATAAACAAAGTTATACAACACCCAATGCCCCTGTGTGAAAAAGTAATTGTCCATTGACACTCAATAATAGTTTGTGCCACCTTTAGCTACAATGACTCCAACCAAACGCTTCCTGTAGTTGTTGATAAGTCTTTTAAGTCGCTGTGGAGGAATTTTGGCTCACTCTTCAATGCAGAACTGTTGTAACTCAGCGACATTTGTGTGTTTTCAAGCATGAACTACCCATGGCGTCCAAAAAGTTATACTTTTGAATCATCTGTCCTTAGAACATTCTTCAAGAGTCTTGAGGTTCTTTCAGGTGCTTTTTGGCAAACTTGAGTCCACTTTTTGGACAACGTGGGTCCCATTATGCCCGGCGAAAACCAAACACTGCATTCCACAGTAAGAACCTCATACTAACAGTCAAGCATGGTGGTGGTAGTGTGATAGTTTGGGGATGCTTTGGTGTTTCAGGACCTGGATGGCTTGCCTTAATATAAGGAATCATGAATTCTGCTCTGTATCAGAGAATTCTACAAGAGAATGTCAGGCCATCCATCTGTGAGCTGAAACGCAGCTGGGTCAAATTATTCAAAACACACAATGAAGTCTACATGAAATGGCTAAAAAGCAACACATTTGAAGTTTAGGAATGGCCTAGTCAAAGGCCAGACTTAATGCCAATTGAGAATTTCTTGCAGGACTTGAAACGAGCAGTTCATGCTTGAAAACCCACAAATGTCGTTGAGTTAAAGGGGGCAATTACTTTTTCACACAGGGGTGTTGCACTACTTTTTAAAAACAAAATAAATGAAATAGTAATATTTGGGGGGGCGGGAGGGGGATTTTTAAATGCAGGTTCCCTTTATCTAATATTAGGGTTTGGTTCAAGATCTGATAAAAAAAAGTATGCAAAAATATAGAAAATCAGATGGGGGAATACTTTTTCTTGCCACTGTATATATATATATATATATACACACTACCGTTCAAAAGTTTGGGGTCACTTAGAAATGCCCTTGTTTTTGAAAGATAAGCAAATTTTTGGTCCATTAAAATAATATCAAATGTGATGTCAGAGTTGGACATCCCAAGGATTCCTGATAGCAAGGACACTTCTTAAATGACGTAAAAACATCTAATCACACGTCTATAGCTTGAGGTAAATCAACCAATTACTGTCATAGTGTATATTTCTCCGACAGCCTAAATGGTTACATATCCAGTTCGTGTATTTTGGGATTCAAAATAAAGTTTACCGGATATATTGTCTACCTGTACTGGGAAGATTTAGGTTTCCAAAATATGAAGTATTCATATATAGAGTATTAAAGATGTTGAACCTCTTTTCATGTTATTTATCTTTGCCTCGTCAAAAAAAGTGACGCCAGATCTCAAATTCCGTTGCTCATAATCTTTTCTATTTACGGTTGACTATTTTCACCACTTCCGGCCATAACCCTATTTTAGTTTATTGCATCAAAGATTGTCTATTATATTGACAAGATATTCGAGTTACCACTCTAACAATGGAAATAAATGTCATCAAAGACGGAAGCAGGCAGGGGGAGGCGAGTTCAGGTGGGACCAGTCTAGCCAATGAGAAGGCAGATACGCGTGTGAACAGACATGGAGATAGATAGAGGACTCAATTTTGTATCTGTGCCACTATATCATCTGTGACAGCATGGGCAGCACCATTTTTTAAATTGAACTTGGCATGCCAGTTAAGAACAATTCTTATTTACAATGACGGCCTACCCCGCCAAACCCGGATGACGCTGGGCCAATTGTACGCCACCCTATGGGACTCCCAATCACGGCCGGTTCTGATACAGCCTGGAATCGAACCAGGGTCTGTAGTGACGCCTCTAGCACTGAGATGCAGTGCCTTAGACTGCTGAGCCACTCAAGAGCCCTTTTCTTCTTCTTCATTGGCTGATTGCTCCCAACTAATAGGAATCCCCACCAAGTTGACTACTTTAAAATTATTTGAAGCCCTTAATTGGCAACATTATATCCATGATGAGGCCTCTATCTAGCTCTATGACAACTCCGATATAGTCGATATTTCTAAATTGACGAAATGTCACATGCGTTTACTTATATCAGGGCATGCATAACAAGCTAACCATTACGAAACGTCTATTGTATCAATATAGTATTGTATTTATCTCACATAGCAAATTAACAATTCCATTTTCCGTTGACCTCCATACAAAAATTCCTCACGTCGTGGGCAGATTTTGGGTGGAGTAAAAGCTCTCGCTTCGCCTTTTCCTCTCTGTAGCTGCACATATAACTACGTGATTCACATTGTTGCTAGCATATTTAAACCAAATTATTAGCATATTACTTAGATACAAAGTTTCAATTATCCGCAGAAGTCAGACAGATCTCTGTTTAGTTTTCGCAAACGTTTGAAAATGTTGAGCAGTGTTTCTCTCCGGGCTCAGATCGCTTCCATCATAGAAGTACTTTCTAAAGCTGCGGTTTCAGAAATTAACAAAGTAGTCGACGATGGTATAGTTGTGTTACGTGTAGAAATGTGTCGACGGGAAAATGAAATCAACGTCCTGAAAAATAATGTACAACAACTTGACAGCGAGCTTCGAAGAGCTCGAGGGATTAATGCTCGAAGACGCATTCATCGTGGTCGATCAGTTGCTGCTGAGAATTTTAAGAGAGGTGGGTCGACGTAGTGGTACTAACTATTTTATAATCAATCAATAGTTATCAATAGCTAACTGTGCACGTGACGTCACAGTAGTCAGCCAGAAATATTTGCAGGTAAACAATGTAGGCATATGTAATCAGCCAACTCACGTTCACACTGCACTGTGCCCAGGGCTAACGTTAGGGCCCTACAACAGACGAGTGTGTCCTCGGGTCATATCTGTCTGTGCACAATGGGATGGGAGAGGAATAGCAATAACTATTATTATAACCAATTCAGTGGCCTTGTTGTTAGAGTGGAGGCCTACACCCTGGGTTTGGAAGGTTGGGGGTTCGACCACAGACTCTCTCTGCTTGACACTCAGCATTAAGGAGATGGATTTGGGAGTAAGGCCCTACAACAGACTAGTATCCTGTCCAGGGGGTGTACTTGTACATCCCGCTATAGAAACAGGAGGCATGTGAAATCAAATCATTATTATTACAAACCATTACACCCTTCTTTGACACAACTGCCCCACAGCAACACATCCATTTAGATTACAATTAAAACAACCAATAAATGATTTTGATGACTGACATACCGTACTTATTAATTTCCACAGGGCCTGGTAAAAGTGGTACCACTTGTGAGGGGAAGACCTCGCTTGAAAAACTGCCTGGTAAAAGTGGTACCACTTGTGAGGGGAAGACCTCGCTTGAAAAACTGCAGCCTGAGGAAGATTTGAATGAAAAGGATGAAGGAGTTGGACCTGCAGATGAGATTCTGGTGAAGACTGAGCCAGGAGGAGAGGGTCAACAGGAAGAGCAGACTACAGGGATAAAAGACAGGGAAGCATCACACAGCAGTGTTTTCTTTCCAGGGAAACCATATTTAGAGTCAGACGTCAGAGAGGATATGATTTTACAGCTCAGACAACAACAACGTCATCGGCAGTCAGACGCGCTCAGGAGAACAAGCAACGGCACAGTACAGTCAAACCCAGACCCTCAATGTGTATTGGGTTCTGACCCAAATTATAATACGACAAGGAGAGCGAGTAACCGAATATTTTTCCAGGTTAAGAAACACTTCATTTGCACACTGTGTGGAAAGAGTTTTGAACGTTACGGCCATCTTGAAAGACATCTACGAATTCATACGGGTGAGAAACCGTATAGTTGTGACCTATGTGGAAGGTGTTTCAACCAGAAGGGTAGCCTCAAAGGACATCTGAAGACTCACAGAGGTAAGAGATTAGAATCACTTATTAGGTTATTGGTCATAGACTATTCCATGTATGCATTACTTCTGACTAGGGCCCATAGGGTAGTGCATCATATAGGGATGGGACACACTCACTACATAATGACATCCAATATATTGGTTATTAATAGGACATAAACAATTCTATGCCTCATTGTTTTATTAATCAAATGTAATCTTTCCACACAGTATCGATTGACGGACTAGCTAACAATGAAGAGAAGCCTCTCCTGGATGGACGTCAGTCTGAGGAAGAGCAGATGAACGAGAAGGACGAAGTGTTCCAAACTGCTCCTCAGATGCCCATGAAGTCTGAGCCAGGGGAGGAGAAGGATGCATTCCAGACACTAGATCATAAAGCAGGAGAACAGACTGCAGGAAGAGCAGAACAGCAACTGGATGATGACTTGTCAACGTACGAGAGAGACGGCCGGCCGTGGATGTCCAGTTCACAAGCAGACAACGATATGGAGACGAGCAATTCAGAATATTTCATCAGTTCAGGTCAGAACTCCCAGTGTCTCACCGATCACTCCCCTGTACTTCCTGTCCCAGGAAGGGTGGAGGCGTCATGTAGCAGTGCTTCATCTCCAGGGAAACCATATGTAGATGTCAGAGAGGATATGATTTTACAGCTCAGACAGCAACATTATGGACCTTCAGACACACTCTTGATAGCAAGTGACGGTACAGTACAGCCAAACTCGCAGGTCACGGACGGGGCTTCTCTGAACCATCCTCCCATCTTCTCCAGTTTTCCGGAAAGGAAGGTGAAAACCTTCCAAGGAGTCACCAAGGACAAGAAGTGCTTCATCTGCTCATTCTGTGGGAAGGTTTTTGAGCGTGTTGGTCATCTGGAAAGGCACCAGCGAATTCATACGGGTGAGAAACCGTATAGTTGTGACATATGTGGAAGATGTTTCAACCAGAAGAGTAGTCTCAAAGGACATCTGAAGACTCACAGAGGTAAGAGATTAGAACAATATATATATATATTTTAAATACATGAAAAACTAACTCTCTTAGGAGTGTAAATCAGTCAATTATTCTGTAATTAACAGACAGTATGCCCGTTCTATAATTAAGTAAGGCTGCATCCCTAATGGATCCCTGTTCCCTTTATAGTGTACTGCTATTGACCAGGACCCAAAGGGCTCTAATCAATAGTAGTACACTACATACAGAATAGGGTGCCAATAGGTTTTCCTGTTCTCTGTTGGGTTTAAGATGACATTAAACTGTTCATGTTGGATGATTTACATTGTTTGAATTGCCATGTTGTTAAAAAAATGCTAAAATACTTGATACTCTTTTCCTGTCAAGCAGACGATGCTGACATGCTACCGGGACAATCTCTGCTTGATGATAAGAAGCCTGACTTTTATCCTAGACCCTCGGAGAACCCAGAGGAACCGAGGGATCAGCCCTCACCTGGTGAAGCACAGCCTAGCTCCGGGCACGTTGAGGAGGAGGAGGGCAGGGGGCAGGGGTTGGTGGGGGGAGCAGAGAAAGAGAAGCAGTTTGAATCCCAGATACTCAGTCAGTCAGGACCTCAACACCAACAAAGCACAGAGCGACCAGGTTACCAGGACGACCCAGAGTATGTCATGGATGAGAGGGAGAGTCAGCTGTGTAGATCTTTCACAGAGAGGCACAGTGATGAGAGGGAGAGTCAGCTGTGTAGATCTTTCACAGAGAGGCACAGTGATATGGAGTCTGGATCACTAAATCCAGGTTGCTCCTCCGATGCGACAAAGCAGCAGAACTCCCATCCTGTTTCACCCAGTGTCAAATACCATCACAGTTCTTTTGATGGACTGCACCACCACCACGGGTTCTATACGTTAGCTTCTAGAGAGGTGGAACTTGAAGATTTGTCTTTTCAGGATGAGAAAGACAAGTTGGATGTGATTGAGCAAGAGCAGTATGTAGGGGTGGTTCTACATGCAAGGAACAGGGAGGATGGTGATGGAACAGTACTACCTAGGTTTCAGGACCGGGTACCACCGTCACCACTACCTGTAGAGGAGGAAACGGCAATGAGAGAGTACATCACAGAACCAAACTACAGTCAAGAGGGGATTTTATTTGCCCTTGGCATAGACAGTTTTGACAGTACAGAGGGAACCAGTGCCACTACAGACGACACAAGAAATAGATGTTTCATATGCTCCTTTTGTGGAAAGAGTTTTGATCGCCATAGTCATTTTGAAAGACACCTGCACACTCACACTGGTGAGAAGCCCTACAGCTGTGAGATATGTGGTAAGACTTTCACTCAGAAGAGCAGCCTGAAAGCTCATCAGAGACTTCATACAGGTTAATCAAGGGCCAAAGAGTCTTATTTGTGTTCCAAATGGCACCCTATTCCTTATTTAGTGCACTACTTTTTAGGGTATGAATTGCCATTTGGGACACACACTTACTGAAAGTTGTTTTTACCTCATCAAAACTCAAGTCAACACCAGTTAATGAGTATGGGACATTTGGCTGCTATTGTTAACACGTTGATGGTGTGGTAACACTTTAGAAGTCCAACTAAATTGTGTTGATAAGATGTCTTATTTGTTTGTTTGATATGGTCGTTTTGACTTTTAAATAATTTATATTTTTGACCTTTTAATTGAGAATCAATTCTCATTTACAATAGCGATATTCAAATGTTGGTGTTACGTAAAAAGGAACATTTGAGTAGTTCTTTGTTTTAATGTCATCAGGTATCATCTCTCTCATAATGTAAAAGTGTTTTTAAGGAAAACTTTCCTGCATCAACCTTATGGATCATTGATCCAATTTAACATGTAGGCTACATATCCATGTTTGTTTGTTTGTGAAGACCTTGATGGTAGGGTTGCCTCTTTAACCCTTGATCATGACTCTGTTGCATTACATTACACATGAGTCATTGGATTAAGCGTCTTCTGTTCGGGGAAGTTTTAAGAGCCCAGACATTCGGTCTGAACATTGCCACACGTCGCTTGTGGTACAGTTTTGGAAGCATAAGGATCATATCAGCGAGAAAATACATTTTTAAAAGTTAAATTGATACCTTTTTTATAGGGTTAGTGTTTCCACAAGGCTGATTAGTGATGATCTCCTAACACCTGTGTGTAAATGGATGCCACCACAAACACAGAAAAATACTGTCTTCTGCAACTGTAGAGGGTTTATGTATCTAGAACCAACTGCTGCAATTGAGAATAGATTCACGTTTAGATGGCGTATTTGGCTGTTTTGGCTTCCAGACCCAATTCACCTCTAAACAGAACATGGACAATAAGGAGTAAAGTTAGGCTCCTTTAGTTCATCATTGGGCTAGGTTGTAGTTCAAATGATTGAGTTTTTTACTCTAGCTATCTTAACCCAGGAAAATCAACCTAATTCATTTTTGCTTTGATTTGTTTTTTTGGGGTTTCTGCTTGTGGATTTCTGAAATAAATGTAAAATTGTGAACGTCTCAATTTTGTGTGTTAATTGTTTTATTTAGTGACAGTAAAATAAAATGTTTTATAAGAGGATTCCTATTACTTTTCTTGTACTTACGGTAACAAAAATTTGGTGTTCACTTTTCTTGTACTTACGGTAACAAAAATTTGACTCATGTTTGAAAAAGTTTTGCCCACCTCCATTAAGGTGTTTTAAATGCCAAAGAATGGGACATGTAGCGGCTCTGTGCAAAGGAAAGAAAATATATGGAGGGGAACAGGATTATGGTGAATGTGGGAACAATGTCAAGGTTAACTGTTGTAATTGTGGGGGTCACAGTGCAGCATTTGGTGGATGCCAGGTGCAGAAAGTGGCTAGAGAGGCCCAAAGATATAAAATCATATATAATGTCTCTTAAGCAGAGGCTTCAAGGCAGTTTGGTGGAATTATTAGGCAGAATGATGGAGATGACAGGGTCAGTCCTGGAAGAAGTAGACCTACTGTAGGGAGTTATGTTGGTCCTGACACCATTACGAGGCCTGTTCTGAAAGCTTGCTCTCACAAATATGTCGTGTCAAAAGACACCTTGATAGTTAATCAGATTGACTTCATAGCCTTCATTGGAAAGGTTATCAACATGACTGCACTTGAGGAAAGAAGAACAGCCAAGTTGAAGGTTATTGTGGGAGCAGCAACCGTTTTTAGGAGTAACAGATGTTACTGAAGCCATGATTGTTGATATGTTGACTTTTAATCATTCTAATGATTGAATGTCTCAGTATAATGATAGAGTCATGGTTTTTGTCATCCTTCAGTGGAATGCCAGAAGCCTTATTGCTAACGGTCAGGACATTAAGAAGTATGGAATTGATTTAGAGATCAAACCTGATGTGATATGTGCTCAAGAAACGTGGCTTAGACCACATCTTGATTTTATTATTCCTGGTTATTGTTCAGTTGGATCTTATTGATCAATTGGACAGGGTGGGTGGTTGTGCTACATTCATAAGGGAAGGTCATATATATGGTAATATACCTGTCCCATCTGAATATGAATGTGTGATAGTGGAAATCTACAGTGCAGGTAGTAATATTAAGTAGCAACATTTTTATAACCCTTGTCAACTATCTGTGGCGATGTTTGATGAAATATCTGGAGATTTGCGATCTAGAACGATACAGTGCATTCAGAAAGTATTCAGTCCCCTTGACTTTTTTCACATTTTGTTAGATTACAGCCTTATTTTAAAATGGATTAATTATTTTTTTGACCCTCATCAATCTTAACACAATACCTCATAATGACAAAGCAAAAACAGGTTTTTAGAAATTTTTGCACATTTATTAAAAAAACAAATTAAGACATTTGCATAAGTATTCAGACTCTTAACTCAATACTTTATTGAAGCACCTTTGCCAGCGATTACAGCCTTGAGTCTTCTTGGGTATGATGCTACAAGCTTGGCACACCTGTATTTGGGGAGTTTCTCCCATTCTTCTCTGCAGATCTTCAAGCTCTGTCAGGTTGGATGGGGAGCGTTGCTGCACAGCTATTTTCAGGTCTCTCCAGATATGTTTGATCGGGTTCAAGTCCTTTGATGAGTAAAAAAACCTCACTTTTAGAGTAAGGCTGTAACGTAACAACATGTGGAAAAAGTCAAGGGGTCTGAATCAGTCAGGCCTTTATGGTAGAGTGGCCAGACGGAAGCCACTCCTCAGTAAAAGGAACATGACAGCCTGCTTGGACTTGGCCAAAAAGGCACCTAAAGGACTCTCAGAACATGAGAAACAAAATGATCTGGTCTGATGAAACCAAGATTGAAAACTTTGGCCTGAATGCCAAGCGTCATGTCTGGAGGAAACCTGGCACCATCCCTATGGTGAAGCATGGTGGTGGCAGTATCATGCTGTGGGGATGTTTTTCAGAGGCAGCAACTGGGAGACTAGTCAGGATCAAGGCAAAGATGAATGGAACAAAGTACAAAGAGATCCTTGATGAAAATCTGCACAGTACCTCAGGCTGGGGCGAAGGTTCACCTTCCAACCGCACAAGGACCCTAAGCTTCACAGCCAATACAAATCGGAAGTGGCTTCAGGACAAGTAGCTGAATGTCCTTGAGTGGCTCAGCCAGAGCCCTTACTTGAACCGGATCGAATATCTCTGGAGAGACCTGAAAATAGCCATCCAACCTGACAGAGCCTGACAGAGCTTGAAAGGATCTGCAGAGAAGAATGGTAGAAACTCCCCAAATACAAGTGTGCCAAGCTTGTAGCATCATACCCAAGAAGACTCGAGGCTGCAATCGCTGCCAATTGCATGCTCTCTCAAAACTTGAGACATCTATGGCATTTTGTTGTATGGAAAAAACGGCACATTTTAGTGACCTTTTATCATTCCCAGCACAAGGTGCACCTGTGTAACGATCATGTTGTTTAATCAGCTTCTTGATAAGACACACCTGTCAGGTGGATGGGATTATCTTGGCAAAGGAGAAATGCTGACTAACAAGAATATCCTAAATTTGAGAGAAAAGCTTTTTGTGCACATGGAAAATTGTGTGGGTCCTTTATTTCAGCTCATAAAACATGGGACAGTTTATATTTTTGTTCAGTGTATATAAGCAACGCAGGTGTGACATTTTAAATGCTCATGTTAATGTGTATAAGAAAAGAGACACTGTTGACTCTTCTTTGAATGCAGATTTGACCATATATGAGATGTGTTCTACAGCTGCACCATTGAGAGCATCCTGACTTGTTGCATCACCGTCTGGTATGGCAACAGCTTGGCCTCCGACCGCAAGGCACAACACAGGGAAGTGGGCACGACAAAACCTATTCTCCCTCAGGAGACTGAAAAGATTTGGCATGGGTCCTCAGTTCTTCAGAAGGTTCTACAGCTGCACCATCAAGAGCATCCCAACTGGGTGCATCACTGCCTGGTATGGTAACTGCTCGGCCACCGACTGCAAGGAACTACAGAGGGTAGTGTGAACGGCCCAGTACATCACTGGGGCCAAGCTTCCTGCCATCCAGCATCTCTATACCAGGCGGTGGAAGGCCCTAAACATTGTCAAAGACTTCAGCCACCCCAGTCATAGTCTGTTCTCTCTGCTACCGCACGGCAAGTGGTATCGGAGCGCCAAGTTTAGGTTCAAGAGGCTTCTAACAGCTTCTACCCACAAGCCATAAGACTCCTGAACAGCTAATCAAATGGCCACCCAGACTATTTGCATTACCCCCCCCCCCTTCCCCTTTACTCTGCTCCTACTCTCTGTTATGTACATATTACCTTGACTAACCGGTGCCCCCTGTATATAGCCTCACTATTGTTATTTTACTGCTGCTCTTTAATTATATGTTACTTTCATTTCTTATTTTATTAGGGATCTTTCTTGAAACTGCATTGTTGGTTAAGGGCTTGTAAGTAAGGATTTCACTGTGAGGTCTACATGCGCATGTGACAAATAACATTTGATTTGATTTTCAACCTTAATAGGCTGTGGATATAAAGCCCTAGGTCATGATCAGTTGTGCTATGTAATGTTTAAGCATCTACTGTACCTGATGAGGTCATGTACGTTCCCCTGGGATAATTTAATAGGATTTGTAGTGAGGGGTTTATACCTACCTGGTTGTAAACATGCAGCAATATTACCTTTTGTAAAGCCTGGCAAGGACCCTTCATGTGCTGATAGTTAGACCAATAGCACTGACCTCTAACTTGTGTAAATTGATGGAAAATATGATAGTCATCAGATTGTCATATTTCCTGGAACATAGAGGTTTATTGAGTCACTGTCAAAGTGGATTCCGTAAAGGTCGATCTACTTTGGATACATTAGTAAAGGTGAGCAAGTTGAAAATACTCCGGCCATGAAAGAAGTAATTGCTACTGTCTTTTTTTATATTGAAAAGACACTATGTGGAGAGAAGGCCTACTGATTAAGATGGAAGGACTTGGTATTGGTGGGAGATTATATAACTGGGTTTTATCCTTCTTATTTAATCACATTTTTAAGTTAAAATAGGATCTATTTTATCTGATGCCTATGTAGTCGACAATGATATTCCTCAAGGCAGTGCTGTCAGTTCTATTTTGTACAATATTATGATTAATGATTTGTTTTCGAATGTAGGTAGGGATATTGGGGCTTCCCTATATGCTGATGATGGAGCTATAAGGAAGAGGGGAAGGAATGTCTCTCGTGACCAAATCTATTCAACAAGATTTACTGGGGTTTAAAATGGTCAGAGACAAAGTCTTGCTGTATGTTCTTCTCAAAGAAGAAAATTGTTGATAATATACAGTTGTTTCTGTATGGACAGCCTATGGGGAGGGTTTCTAAGTACAAATATTTGGGTCTATGGTTCAATAAGATATATACATGGAAAGATCATGTCATAAATGTTGAAACAAAGTGTAAGAAGATGAATCTTATGCGCTCGGTCTCTGGTTATGAATGTGGTGCTGACTGACCATCGTTGATGGATATTTCTAGAGCTCTGATCAGGACGACAGTTGATTACAGGTGTATAGTTTATGGAACAGCAGCGAAATCTTGGCTTCAGAGGCTGGACAGGATCCAGTATACAGCTTTAAGGATATGTATTGGTGCATTTAAATCAACATCTGTATGTGTCTTACTAGTGGAGGCAGGTGAGATGCCATTGGATATACAGAGTAAAAAACTGTCATTAGCTTATTGGGTTAGGCTGAAAGGCTGTGAGGTGGATCATCTCACTGCTACCGTTCTAGATGACTGTTCAAATCAAAATCAAATCAAATTTATTTATAAAGCCCTTCGTACATCAGCTGATATCTCAAAGTGCTGTACAGAAACCCAGCCTAAAACCCCAAACAGCAAGCAATGCAGGTGTAGAAGCACGGTGGCTAGGAAAAACTCCCTAGAAAGGCCAAAACCTAGGAAGGTTTTGGTTGGGAATATACTACTAGACAAGGCAGTGGGTTTGGTTGGAAAGCTTGCTCATGAGTGTGGTTTGAGGGAGTTGGAGGTTGGCCCTTCTGTGCTGATAAGGGATGTTCCTCTGGTTACTCCCAGATCCTGTTTATCTAACCTTGGTAGAGAATAAAATATTGGTCAGAAGTCAGTGATTTAAGGAAACTGGTTGACAATTACATTGGAATAAGTTTTTATGCATTTTTACTGCTTTTCACAGATACATCCAAGGACCCAGATAGTGGAGCACACAGGAGTAGGCATTTATGTTCTTGAATTTAATGTGCAGATATGTAGAATACTAACAGACGAACTGTCAGTATACTCAGTTGAACAGTTGGCGATAGTAATTACCCTTCAGTGGGTGGAGGATGTTCAACCTGTCAGAATGATATATAGTACGCTCAGATTCTCTGTCTATATTGAATAGTTTATCATCTGGCAAATCTAATAGGAGTGACCTACTATTGGAGGCATTCATGTTATTATGGAGAATTAAGATAGTGGGTGAAGTAGTGAGATTCTACTGGGTCCCAGCCCATTTGGGTGTGGAAGGGAATGAAATTGTAGACCACATAGCCAAATGAGCTTTAAAATGAGTCATAATTTATATGAATGTTCCACTGGGTAAAGGTGAGGCCAAATGTAAGATCAGAGCCTTTTTGTGTGGCAGACAGGATGGGACCCTGAGCCCAAGGGCCGGCATTTATATTCCCTCCAAAGAAAGGTTGGTGGACCGAGATTCAAATGTTAGATTAGGAAGGAAGAGGTGGTATTTGCTCAATGTGTCTAGGACATTATACATTGAACTTGTCTTTACATCTTGTTAGCAAGCATGTGACTGGTTTGTGTCTGGAGAGTATGGTTGATGAAACGATGGAGCATGTGTTGTTATATTGTTGCAAGTATGTTGAAGAGAGGGAAAGATTTAAGAGTAAGGTCATTGAGTTGGATAGGGTTGGGGGGGTTGGAAGGGATTTGTGGCATGGTCTATTATAATCTCTCTCTCTCTCTCTCTCTCTCTCAGAAGTGCTGAGTTATGTTGGAGGATTTAGAAATATGGAACTAATGTTGTAAACCATGATTGTCCACACACTCCAGCACAGTAGGTGGTGGCATGCACCTTTAACATTTGTTTGCTGACAGCCATTATATGATAGAAGAAGATTTTGACTCGGAAGTAGCTAGCTAACGTTAGCTAGGTTTATTTTTTGCAGACATTTAAATTGGCTGATGTAGCTAGCTAGCTTTTAGAATAACATTTACATTAACTCGTTTTTTAAACGACACTCAAAATGTCTAACTGTATCGCCCTTCAGACACAACTAACCTCGATCATGGAGGTTTTAGCCAAATCAGCGGTGGCAGAAATCGCCAAACTTATCGATGACAACTGTGCTGTATTACATTTCGAAATATCTCGGAAGCATAATGAAAATGAAATTTTGCGGAGAAAACTGCTCATGGTGGATAATGAACTGAAGATTGCGCGGATTTCACGACACACCGGTGAGTAATGTACCAAATGTTGTGGTACGCAGAAGTTTTAACGTTACTGTTATGTTCCCTAGTTAACGTTAGCTCCAACGCGCTCAGTCGTACAGGCTAGGCCTCTATTGTTATTTGTAGATAAGGCTATTCTAATACCTAGCTAAGTATTTATGTGGTTGTGTTTATTCAAGGCAAAACATTAGATAGAGAAATATAGATTGTTATTGGGCCGATTTTTAAAATTGGTTTGTTTTGAAATGTAGTTGTCAGGCTACCGTTGCTAGCTCAGGACACCACAGAGCAGACGCTAGATATGGCTCTGGAAACGTACCTCAATCCAGGGATGGAAGATGACGCTGCAATCCTAATTTTCCCATTATCAAAATGTTACGTCGAAAATATTGAAATAGTGCTATTTTCTTTATTAAACTGCCTTTTTGTCGTCCCAGTGTTAGTCTACCTAGGCTATAGCAGCCCATGGATTCCGTGAAAATACGACGCCTAGCGTTGAGGTGAGTAAACTACCTGAAGTGTTGTGGAATCCAATGGGTTGCTTTAGTCTAGCATGAGGTCAAAATAGGGCAGTTTAAGTAAAAACGATCAGTATTTCAGTCTTCTCATTGTATCATTTTGGACAATTAGTAGTGCAGCGCCATCTTCTATCCCTGGATTGAGGAACGTTGATTAGAAAACTCGGCTTGGGAGTCCCATGGGGCGGAGCACAATTTGTTCTTAATTTATCTGACTTACCTAATTAAATAAAGGTTACACACACACACACACAACGTTTTCCAAACCATATCTCGCCGAGCTCCGGACCATACTGGGAAGATGTACTTACAGTGACCATAAATAAGGTCGGAATCTTATGGTTGCCTACCTGTCAAAAAAATACTACTGGAGAGTCCTGGGAGTCTCCTTTATGTCTGTAATAATTTGCTGTTTCAGAGAAATACATGGACAGCTGTGCTTCAGACTGGAGACCCAGTCAGCGAGGAGATGAGGATGCGTTTGGGTCAGCTTTGGGAGAAATTAAGGTCTGTGCTCCATAGACTGATTCTTGTGTAGTTGAATCAGAGATTGGTAGTATCGTATTCCTTTCGGCTCCGAGTAGACCGAAGGGCCTTGACGGTGCATGTCTGTTGAGGCCCTTTGCTCAACTAGTAGAAAACCCATAACCCAATTAAATCTTACAGACTTGAAACCTGACAAATTGACAATGCATACTGTCTAATAGTTTCATTCTTCTAGTTTGCAGAGATAGAAACCCCTTTCATTAAGGTAGAGAGACAGGATGATGGATCATGGAGCAGGGAGCAACACAGAGGACCAAGTGGACAGGGTAACTGAATTCATTGGGCCATTGGACAGGGTAACTGAATTCATTGGGCCATTGGACAGGGCAACTGCATTCAATGGGCCATTGGACACGGCAACTGCATTCAATGGGCCATTGGACACGGCAACTGCATTCAATGGGCCATTGGACACGGCAACTGCATTCAATGGGCCATTGGACAGGGTAACTGAATTCATTGGGCCATTGGACAGGGCAACTGCATTCAATGGGCCATTGGACACAGCAACTGCATTCAATGAGCCATTGGACACAGCAACTGCATTCAGTGAGCCATTGGACAGGGCAACTGCATTCAATGGGCCATTGGACACTGCAACTGCATTCAGTGGGCCATTGGACAGGGCAACTGCATTCAGTGGGCCATTGGACAGGGCAACTGCATTCAGTGGGCAGGGTAACTGCATTCATTGGGTTCATTGGACAGGCCTACTTCCTTTCAAAACACTAGCTCTGTCCCAAATGGTACCCTATTCCCTATATAGTGCACTACTTTTTAACAGGGGCTCGTAAAGCTTGGGTTAAATGGAGTGCACTATGTAGAGAATAGGGTGGGTTTGGGCTACTTTGTTTCCAAACAGTGTTCTACTGGCCATGGTGCTGAACCTTCATTTGATAACATTTGCTTTGCAATTATATATTTTTGGGACATATAAGAAGGGCATGCAATTCTTGACATAATGTAAGTAACTACAAATATATCATTTATTTTGCTTTGCAATTATAACGATTGTCTTTGCACCTTCTATCTAGGAAACACTGCATACGTCAATAATGCCATTCAGAAGCTTCCCATTGGGAATCATCAGGACTTGGAAGAAGAGGAGAATCAGGACCCACTAATTCTCCTGGAAGAGCAGCTGGCAGAAGGCCAAGAGAAGCTTAGTGAGCTGTGCCAGTCTCAGTCTGGGCACTGTGGCGAGGAGGAGACCAGTGTTCTAGAGTTTGTAATAAAGACTGAGAAGGAGGAAGAACATTCTGGATTCAGTCAGGCTGGATGTCAGAGGAGCACAGTAAAGCAGCAGAACCCCGTGAGCTCTGAATTTGTAATGGATGAAAGAGACAGTCAACTGTGGTCGTCTATAGTTCAAGGGAATGATGACATAGTCATAGAGACTGACTTTCCTGATTTCTCTTATGTAGCCGACCAGTATTCAGAGAGTTTTCCAGATCGCTCCGAGGCTCAGCCTCAGCCACAGCCCCTCTCTAGCCCAGTGGAAGGCCCTAGTAAATCAGCCATCTCACCTTTACATAGACCGTGCAATGGATCAATGTACAACAAAGTCTTTCAGAAAGAGAAAGTAAGTGCACCTCAGTCTGTGTCTAGTTCTTTTCAGTGCCGACCGCAGATCAACCATTCACAGCAGCAGACCAGGCAGAGAGATCAGGTGTTCTCCCAGAGGAATAATCACATCCCACCGTCCAGGCCTCAAGACACTGGACACACAGCAGAGCGAAGCTTTGGACTGAGTGACACTGACAGACCAACTGCCTCCCATTTAGGGATTCGATTGAACAATAACACTTTTACACCAGGTGGCCTCAGAAGCTTCTCTATGCCTCATTATAATACGAAAAATCACTGGGGTACAGCCATAACAGAGAAGGTTTTCAGTTGCTCGCAGTGTGGCAAGAGTTTTAGTCGCCTGTCCTATCTCAAGATACATCAGCGAAGTCACACGGGAGAGAGGCCGTTTCGGTGCACCGTCTGCGGGAAGAGTTTTCACTGCTCCTCGCACCTGACTATACACCACCGCATTCACACGGGAGAGAGACCCTATAGCTGTGCCACGTGTGGGAAGAGGTTTACCCAGCAGAGCAGTCTCAAGACCCACCAGAGTGTCCACAGTGGAGAGAGACCATATGGTTGCTCTCAGTGTGGCAAGACTTTCACTCTTCTGCACCATCTGAAGAGGCACAGGATTATTCATGCTGGGTATAGCTGAGTGGGTCATTTATTATTATTATTATTATTAAACCTCTATCCAGGAAGTCCGTAAATATGGTCTGAATTTAAGATAGTTATTCGTTTTACTTTAGAAATGAAAATAGTTCAAGAAAAATTAGAACTTTGATGTTTTATGCTATTTTCAACACTACAGAAACATTTCATGAAATAAAATACACATCGAATAGTTTTGCATCAGGCCTTTTAATAAACTATGAAAATCGGTACTCTCCATAATCAAGTATTCTGGCAAAAAGTTTTATTACCTATTCATGTCATATAACAATGGCTGTGTCCCAAATAGCACCATCTTCTCTATATAGTGCTCTACTTTCGGCCACGTCACATAGACGCACACAATATGCTGTGAAACCAATTAATAATCAGGGAAACCTTTGTAGAGTCTTGACTGCTGTATTGGATTGTGTAATTGTGTAAATCTCTACACACCAGAGGGCAGTGGTACTCAACTTTCAGAACAGAGCAAACTAATAGTCACCCTAGTGCAGTTTTACGACAAGAACTAACGCCCATTTGAAGTTCTCCTTTACTGTAATAGCGAATCACTCATTTCAGCAGAGCAGAGTCAAAGAAAATAGAGAAAACTCTGTGGAGAGGTTGTCCTATTACAGAAATATTGGTGTTATGATGCTTTTCCGATAAGCAAGGGCTTTGCGGATATATGCTGAACAAAAATATAAATGCAACAATTTCAAAGATTTTACTGAGTTACAGTTCATAGAAGGAAATCAGTCTAAATAAATTAATTGGGACTCTAATCTATGGATTTCACATCACTTGGAAGGGGCGCAGTCATGGGTGGGCCTGAGAAGACATAGGCCCACCCAATCAGAATGAGTTTTTGAGGTCCTGGGCTGACGTGGTTACACGTTGTCTGTGGTTGGGAGGCCGGTTGGAAGTACTGCCAAATTCTCTAAAATGACTTTGGAGGTGGCTTGTGATAGAGAAATGAACATTCAGTTCTCTGGCAACAGCTTTTATTTTTTGTTCTGTATATATTTGAAGTTACAGTATGATCTGAAGCTGCTGTTTTAAACATGGCAGAGTAACTTTGCAACAGTTAACTTCATGACTAGCCTGGGTACCAGTCTGTTTAGCTAACGTTCCACTCCTTGTCATATGCCATGGAGTATAAGGAGTGGAATGTTGGCCAAACAGACTGGTACCCAGGCTACGACATGGCTCAATGTTGATGTGGCTATGTGTGTGTGCATAGTTTCACGTCTCTGGGGGGGAACCTTTAGTACACAGCAGATACAGTATAAATGCCATTTACAGAGCAAACAATGGCCTGAGTATTCCTAACCATTTACAAACACTGATGTCACTTCCTGATTACTGTGCCTGCTCCCACCGGAGTAAGGTGAAGATGCCTCGATGCTGATCCAGTTTAGCATTTCCCCCACCAATGGTTAAGGTTAGGATTGGGGAAGGGGAAGTTGATCTTTGAGCTGTACCTAGGGGAAACTTTACCCCAGAGTGCTTCAACTACAGCTTCTAGCCCTGCCAAGGACCAGCAGCTCCAAGCCTGGTAAAGGACCAGCAGCTCCAAGCCTGGTAAAGGACCAGCAGCTCCAAGCCTGGTAAAGGACCAGCAGCTCCAAGCCTGGTAAAGGACCAGCAGCTCCAAGCCTGGTAAAGGACCAGCAGCTCCAAGCCTGGTAAAGGACCAGCAGCTCCAAGCCTGGTAAAGGACCAGCAGCTCCAAGCCTGGTAAAAGACCAGCAGCTCCAAGCCTGGTAAAAGACCAGCAGCTCCAAGCCTGGTAAAAGACCAGCAGCTCCAAGCCTGGTAAAAGACCAGCAGCTCCAAGCCTGGTAAAAGACCAGCAGCTCCAAGCCTGGTAAAAGACCAGCAGCTCCAAGCCTGGTAAAAGACCAGCAGCTCCAAGCCTGGTAAAAGACCAGCAGCTCCAAGCCTGGTAAAAGACCAGCAGCTCCAAGCCTGGTAAAAGACCAGCAGCTCCAAGCCTGGTAAAGGACCAGCAGCTCCAAGCCTGGTAAAAGACCAGCAGCTCCAAGCCTGGTAAAAGACCAGCAGCTCCAAGCCTGGTAAAAGACCAGCAGCTCCAAGCCTGGTAAAAGACCAGCAGCTCCAAGCCTGGTAAAAGACCAGCAGCTCCAAGCCTGGTAAAAGACCAGCAGCTCCAAGCCTGGTAAAAGACCAGCAGCTCCAAGCCTGGTAAAAGACCAGCAGCTCCAAGCCTGGTAAAGGACCAGCAGCTCCAAGCCTGGTAAAGGACCAGCAGCTCCAAGCCTCGTAAAGGACCAGCAGCTCCAAGCCTGGTAAAAGACCAGCAGCTCCAAGCCTCGTAAAGGACCAGCAGCTCCAAGCCTGGTAAAAGACAATCCTGTAGTTGATTCTGACTATTTGTGAAGGTTGCAGAAACGTTTGTCACTTGTGTTGATAAGAAAGAGGAAATGGATGTTTCCTGACTATTGGGGTCAGTAATTGATCTAAAAGTGTCATATAGTTGATACCTCTATTCTGGGCATCACCCCCCAGATTTAGTCTGTGTTCCCCTGCTCTGATGTTGCTGACTCATGCCAGATCTTACAACAGGTATTTTACGTATCCGATAACTACATCGTTTTATAACAATCTGTTGCCTGACTGCATCGTCTGGCGTGCAATGTCTGAGCAGGGAAATGCAACCTTTGTGTTATTCTACAATTAAGGTGATGCTAGTTTTAAAAAGCAACTAGGTTTGGTTGAACTTGATTTAGGTCTTGACAGCACAGTTCTCAGGCGCAGTCATACTTTACACATTAGGCATAAGACAAAAAGGGTTAATTATGATAGGAGGATCTGGGTCACATCCCAAATGACACCCTATTCCCTATACAGTGAACACGTTAAAAGCAGTGCACTATATAGGGAATAGGGTGCCATTTGGGACACAACCCCATGCTCTTAAAGGGATGGGGAGGACAGCTTGTAAAACAGAACCTACTCATGACCTTGTATGGGTATTTATAAGAAAACATTGCGCTGACGTCATGGAAATTGCTGGCTGGAGGTGCAACATGGCATTAAAACATGTTGGGTGAGAAAGTGGTAAAGAGCTTCCTGGATTGACAGTTGTGGTGAGACAACACAGTAATTCTACAGAGACATAGAAAACAAAGTGGCGCTTGAACACCACAGTCTATCAAGTTGACTCCGTTTATTGTGACAGTAAGACTTGAGTGTAGCACCAACAAAATACCCTATATTCACCTTTCAATCCCCATCGATATACACATTCATGAGCATTCTTATAAAGGCAAAGCTAAAACTACCCACCGTTTGGAAGGTAAAATAATCTAGTTTGACCCCTTTTAAGACGTTGACTAAAAAGCATACATTACACGATAAAAAGTGCTTCTATAAATAAGTATTAAAAATATACAGAGAACATAATTGTTAATACACCAACACACTGCTACTTTACAGCACGTTACAGTCAGTGCTCTAAATTCAGACGTCATGGGTAGCACTGGTGCTCCCAACTAAAAAAAATCAGAAGTGCAACGTTTTTTTATAGAGCATATATAGCCTATATTAATTATATTTACCTCTGAAGCACATGTTGTGCCCTAGAAACTAATATGTTATGCTGTAAATACATTGGTTTATTATAAAAAGCTAAAATGTTGATACAAATACTGGTCATGTGGGGAATATAAGGTTTCTACATTATGCAAAAGCACTATTTTCTTATTGAGATGCATTACATTAAATTGTACAGTGTCTCTTTAAGAGCGTCAAGTTTGTGATGTCTACAGGCAAAAGATATGACATTCATGGTTTTGACTAGAAAGGGGTACGGCCATTACCGGAAGTGGCTTTTTCATAGCAGGTTAGTAGAACTTATGCACCAAGTTAGGGGGGGGAATATGCAGCAAGTTAGGATAACTAATGTGGTTGATTACGATACTTAGGTTAAGGGTATAAAATGGCTAGGGTTAGCTCAGATGCTCTCCTAACCTGCTACGTAAAGTTACTCTAGTCACAACCGTCATTCACTCATTGCTATGATCACATAGTTTCTAAACATTGAGAGGCACAACATTGTGATAGTTCCAGGAACGCGTCACAAAGCCGACTCGACAGACCAGACTGGGGTTTGGGAAATCAATGAGTGGAAAATTCTTCCTTAGTCGTTAATTTTCTCGATTTTCAATCTAGATTCGAGCCAATGTTTTAAGTAGCTGAACATGTCATAACCTTGTGAAAGTGACAAACGTACACGTTTTCATTTATATCGAAGGAGTGCCTTTGATTTGACGGAATGCAAATGCAGAGTTCAGTGCAACACGACAGTTCGACCCAATGATGTGTTTCCGCACATGAGTTTAGCTAGCTAACTTTGCCAGGACATCGCATAACTACATGCATGATCTTCTATTGGAGAAGCAGTTTCTAATCATCTTCATACTGAACCTCTTTACTAGAATCACGGATCTCCTGAGAAGCTATCCCTTTACCATTCTCTCTGTGCTCCAAAATTAAAACTGCAGTTCGCACAGCAAAATATTTTGTTGCATTTGCGACCAAATTGGTCGCACTTTAGAGCCCACTATATTATAGGAACACCCTTACGTTTTGGTAATTTACTTCACCTATATCATCTAATTTTAAAATCGACATATTAGTCACACTTGTTAGAAAATGTACAACGTGCAAGTATTTCTGAACTGAACAAAAATAAATATAAAGTTAACACATTAAAATGTCAGTGCACCGGGTCAATTCACCTCAATACAGCTCTATATTTATAAACGTTTAGTGCAGGGCTCATAAATAATAGTACTTTACTCCGAATTGTCATGTTTCCATAACACACATTAAACAATGATTCATGTTGTCAACAAACGGCTACCTTGAAGAATGTTAAAGTACAGAAAAGGAACAGCGTGGCCAGATATCTAGGGGACGTACAATAGGGTGATTACGGAATGCCCCCCTCCCCCCATACACACACGGTGTAACCAGGTTCAGTCAGAGTTATCAGGCGTCGTTATTGTTGTGCTCTATGTGGGTCACCATGTTGGACACCAGTCGCTCTAGCTGCTTTGCCCTCAGCTGGCCTGTCTCCAGGACCTCCTCGTGGTTGGCCTTCTCCTGGCTGTCGTAGTCCATCACAGCCTGGTTGGTGATCAGGGACAGGGCGAACACACGCATCCCACAGTGACGCGCTACAATCACCTCGTGCACCGTACTCATGCCTAGAACAACGAGAAAGAGGAGGACAAAAGCAATGCACCAACTGACAATGTAATTAAAAAGTTGCAGAGTTGCATTCTTCATAATTCTGCATGAAATGCTGCAAGAGCAAACTACAAGAACAATGGAGTGCTTGCAAAAGTATTGTTATGGCAGTGGACGAAGTTTAGAAGTTTAAATTGTTTCTCGAGTAGAAGATGATTGTAATAGTGCTGAGGAGTTGTGATAATTTGGTGTAGCTGCTCCAGGACTCACCCACAGCGTCAGCCCCCAGTCTGTTCATCATACGACACTCAGCGATGGTTTCGAACGAGGGCCCGCCCAGGACGCAGTAAACTCCCTCTCTCAGGAAGTCTGCAAAGCCAAGCTCCGCCCCCACACCTTGTGCCAGCTGCAGAAGTTCCCTGTCGTACGCATCAGACATGGAGGGGAACCGAACCCCAAACCTAGGAGGAGGAGAAGGTGGTAACTTAACCAAATCCGTTTTCAGTCCCTGATAAACCAGTCGTGGAAAAAGGGTAAATGCCCCAAAAACATTACCTAGTAATTACATTTGCTTAATTAAAGTAAAACAGGCATTTTTGGGCGTCGGCACCCTTTTTAATTTGCATTCTGTAATCACTCTATTGTACGTCCTTAACCGTTCCCTATATACATAACCACACACCTCTCATCATTGGGTCCTGCCAGTGGGTTGTTCCCAGCGAAGCCAGGCATGTTGATGTGATCTTTGATGATCATGATGTCCCCAACCTTGTAGTCCTGATTGAGGCCTCCAGCTGCATTGGTCAGGATGACAGTCTCCACACCCAGCAGCTTGAAAATCCGCATGGGCATTGTGACCTGCAACATTTGGCAATTTAAATTGTAATTGTTTATTATTATTACTTTTTTTTTTTTTTTTTTACACATGAAGATTAGCTGACGCCGTGGCATCAACTAATGGGGGATCCTAATAACATTCAAATGCACAACCAGCTATACTGTGAAAGACGATGTGAAAAATAGAGTTCAGGTAAGCCTCTGCACTTCAGCAAACAAAAGAAAGTAAGAGAGGTGCTCAAAAAGAATGAGAGGAATCCAATACTAGGGCTTAAATAACACACAAAAACACTCAGAAAACAGGCAGTGATACATACAGTGCCTTCAGAAAGTATTCATACCCCTTTGACTTATTCAACATTCTTTGACTTATTCAACATTCTTTGACTTATTCAACATTCCTTGACTTATTCAACATTTTGTTGTGATACAGCCTGAATCAAAATGGGTGAAAAAATATGTCCCACCCATCTACACACAATACCCCATAATGACAGAGTGAAGCAATATTTAGCTTTGTTTCTGCACATTTGGTAAATGAAATACAGAAATATCTTATTTACATAAGTATTCACACCTTTGGCAGTGAATACTTTGGCAGTGGCCAAGCACGACTCCCAACACCATCATTAAGTTTGCCGACGACACAACAGTGGTAGGCCTGATCAACGACCACAATGAGACATCCTATAGGGAGGAGGTCAGAGACCTGGCAGTGTGGTGCCAAGACAACAACCTCTCCCTCAACGTGATCAAGACATGGGAGATGATTATGGACTACAGGAAAAGGAGGATCGAGCGCGCCCCCTTTCTCATCGACGGGACTGTAATGGGGCAGGTTGAGAGCTTCAAGAGGTACCGGAGCGCCAAGTCTAGGTCCGAAAGGCTTCTTAACAGCTTCTACCTCCAAGCCAGCAGACTCCTGAACAGCTTATTAAAATGCTACCTGGACAATTTCATTGACCCCACCCCCCATTTTTACGCTGCTACGACTCTCTGTTTATTATCTATGCATAGTCACTTTACCTCTACGTACATGTACATATTACCTCAATTACCTCGACTAACCTGTGCCCACGCACATTGACTCTGTACCAGTACCCCCTGTATATAGCCTCCACATTGACTCTGTACCAGTACCCCCTGTATATAGCCTCACTACTGTTTATTGTTGCTCCTTAATTGTTATTTTTCATTTTTTTAAATATATTTTTTATTTATTATTATTATTATTTTTTACTTCAGTTTATTTTAGTAAATACTTTAACACTTATTTATTAAAACTGCTATGTTGGTTAAGGGCTTGTAGGTAAGCATTTTACTGTAAGGTAAAAGGTTGTATTCGGTGCATGTGACAAATAAAATGTGATTTGATTTGATTACAGCAGTGAGTCTTTCTGGGTAAATCTCTAAGAGCTTTGCACACCTAGATTGTACAATATTTGCACATTATTTTCAAGCCGATTTAAGTCACAACTGTAACTAGGCCACATACATATATATATACATATATATATATATATATATATACAGTGCTCAAAAAAATTAAGGGAACACTTAAACAACACAATGTAACTCCAAGTCAATCATACTTCTGTGAAATCAAACTGTCCACTTAGGAAGCAACACTGATTGACAATACATTTCACATGCTGTTGTGCAAATGGAATAGACAACAGGTGGAAAATATAGGCAATTAGCAAGACACCCCCAATAAAGGAGTGGTTCTGCAGGTGATAACCACAGACCACTTCTCAG
>NC_056438.1:74907639-75087639 GCF_018296145.1 Oncorhynchus tshawytscha | reverse complement strand
CTTCCATTCCTGCGGTGGTCCTCATGAGAGCTAGTTTCATCACAGCACTTGATGGGTTTTGCGACTGCACTTGAAGAAACTCAAAGTTCTTGAAATTGTATGTATTGACTGACCTTCATGTCTTAAAGTAATGATGGACTGTCGTTTCTCTTTGCTTATTTGAGCTGTTCTTGCCATATTTTCTCTGTATCCCCCCCCACACACACAACACACCTTGTCACAACACAACTGATTGGCTCAAATGCATTAAGAAGGAAAGAAATTCCACAAATTAACTTTTAAGAAGGCACACATTTTAATTGGAATGCATTCCAGGTGACTACCTCATGAAGCTGGTTGAGAGAATACCATGAGTGTGTAAAGCTGTCATCAAGGCAAAGGGTGGCTACTTTGAAGAATCTCAAATATAAAATATATTTTGATATGTTAAACACTTTTTTGGTTACTACATGATTCCATATGTGTTATTCCATAGTTTTGATGTCTTTACTATTATTCTACAATGTAGAAAATAGTAAAAATAAAGAAAAACCCTTGAATGAGTAGGTGTTCTAAAACTTTTGACCGGTAGTGTATATATCTTTTTTACAATACAAAACATCCACGTACAAACAACAACATACAGCCAGACACAAACATTGACAACATCACCCCTGCCCAGACCCACCTGCTCACACCCCCATCTCCACTGCCCCTATCACTCTCCTCCACATGGCCTCAAACTGCACCAAGTGGTGGTGGCACCGTAATTGGGGAGGAAGGGCTCATATTAATGTCTGGAACAGAATAAATTGAATGGTATCGAACACATCAAACACATGGTTTCCATGAGTTTTGAGTTATGTCGGATGAGAGAGTTATGCTGCGTTCATGTCAAGTCTGATTCAAATTGATTCGGACACTTCACAAGTTGTGTATGGTCTTTCTTCATTAGAAAGTCAAACATTTCAGAATGTCCAAGTTTCCGACATGACGTGAATGCAGCATCACCTCAGGATTTGAAGAAGAAGAAAAACAGGTCTTATGAAACAATGGGTGGCTATTTACTGTCAAATATTTGTGTCATCATGAGATGCAATAGCCTAAAACCTGGTTGCACTATATACACTCCATAAAAGCAGAAGAAGAAGACTGATCGTAGACTTCAGGAAGCAACAGAGGGAGCACCCTCCAATCGACATCGACGGGACACCAGTGGAGAACGTGGAAAGTTTTAAGTTCCTCTGCGTACAACATCACCGACAAACTGAAATGGTCCACCCTCACAGACAGTGTGGTGAAGAAGACGGAACAGCGCCTCTTCAATCTCAGGAGGCTGAAGAAATGTGTCTTGTCACCTAAAACCCTCACAAACGTTTATAGATGCACAATTTAGAGCATCCTGTCAGGCTGTATCACCACCTGGTACGGCAACTGCAGGGCTCTCCAGAGGGTGGTGCGGTCTGCACAACGCATCACCGGGGGCAAACTATCTGCCCTCCAGGACACCTACAGAACCCGATGTCACAGGAAGGCCTAAAAGATCATCAAGGACAACAACCACCCGAGCCACTGCCTGTTCACCACATTATCATCCAGAAGGCGAAGTCAGTACAGGTGCATCAAAGCTGGGACCGAGAGACTGAAATACAGCTTCTATCTCAAGGCCATCAGACTGTTTAATAGCCATCACAAGCACAGAGAGGCTGCAGCCTACATACACAGACTTGAAATCATTGGCCACTTTAATGTCACATTACACATCTCATACATACAATTGAAGTCAGAAGTTTACATACGCCTTAGCCAAATACATTTAAACTCAGTTTTACACAATTCCTGACATTTAATCCCAGTAAAAATTCCCTGTCTTAGGTCAGTTAGGATCACCACTTTATTTTAAGAATGTGAAATGTCAGAATAATAGTAGAGCATTATTTATTTCAGGTTTTATTTCTTTCATCACATTCTCAGTGGGTCAGAAGTTTACATACACTCAATTAGTATTTGGTAGCATTGCCTTTAAATTGTTTAACTTGGGTCAAATGTTTTGGGTAGCCTTCCACAAGCTTCCCACAATAAATTGGGTGAATTTTGGCCCATTCCTCCTGACAGAGCTGGTGTAACTGAATCAGGTTTGTAGGCCTTTTTATTCGCACAAGCTTTTTCGCTTCTGCCCACAGCTTTTCTATGGGATTGAGGTCCGGGCTTTGTGATTGCCACTCCAGTACCTTGACTTTGTTGTCCTTAAGCCATTTTGACACAACTTTGGAAGTATGCTTGGGGTCATTGTCCATTTGGAAGACCCATTTGCGACCAAGCTTTAACTTCCTGACTGATGTCTTGAGATGTTGTTTCAATATATCCACATAATTATCCATCCTCATGATGACATCATTATTTAGTGAAGTGCACCAGTCCCTCCTGCAGCAAAGCACCCCCACAACGTGATGCTGCCACCCCCGTGCTTCACGGTCAGGATGGTGTTCTTCGACTTGCAAGCCTCCCCCTTTTTCATCCAAACATAACGATGGTCATTAATGCCAAACAGTTCAATTTTTGTATCATCAGACCAGAGGACATTTCTCCAAAAAGTAGGATCTTTGTCCCCATGTGCAGGAGCAAACTGTAGTCTGGCTTTTTTATGGCGGTTTTGGAGCAGTGGCTTCTTCCTTGCTGAGCGGCCTTTCAGGTTATGTCCATATAGGACTCGTTTTACTGTGGATATAGATACTTTTGTACCTGTTTCCTCCAGCATCTTCACAAGGTCCTTTGCTGTTGTTCTGGGATTGATTTGCTCTTTTCGCACCAAAGTACGTTCATCTCTAGGAGACAGAACGCGTCTCCTTCCTTAGCGGTATGACGGCTGCGTGGTCCCATGGTATTTATACTTGCATACTATTGTTTGTACAGATGAACGTGGTACCTTCAGGCATTTGGAAATTGCTCCCAAGGATGAACCAGACTTGTGGTGATCTATAATCTTTCTTCTGAGGTCTTGGCTGATTTATTTAGATTTTCCCATGATGTCAAGCAAAGACGCACTGAGTTTGAAGGTAGGCCTTGAAATACATCCACAGGTACACCTCCAATTGACTCAAATGATGTCAATTAGCCTATCAGAAGCTTCTAAAGCCATGACATCATGTTCTGGAATATTCCAAGCTGTTTAAAGGTGTTTAAAGGGACAGTCAACTTAGTGTATGTAAACTTCTAACCCACTGGAATTGTGATACAATGATTTATAAGTGAAATAATCTGTCTGTAAACAATTGTTGGAAAAATTACTTGTGTCATGTACAAAGTAGGTGTCCTAAGCGACTTGCCAAAACTATAGTTTGTTAACAAGAAATTTGTGGAGTGGTTGAAAAAGAGTTTTAATGACTCCAACCTAAGTGTATGTAAACTTCCAACTTCAACTGTATATATACTGTCATCTATACTATCTACTTGATCTCTACTTGATGCCTCTCTGACATTGCTCGTCCATGTATTTATATATTATTAATTCTATTCCTTTACTTTAGATTTGTGTCTATTGGGTATATGTTGTGAAATTGTTAGATATTATTTTTTAGATATTACTGGACTGTCGGAACTAGAAGCACAAGCATTTCACTACACCTGCAATAACATCTGCTAAACACGTGTATGTGACCAATAAAATTTGATTGGAAACAGATTGCACGCCATCTTTTTAATCAATAAACGTATCAATAAACATATTACAACTAGGCTACATAAGGTATGTTATTATGCACCTCCCAACTGCATAATACAGACCCAACCTGACCTTCACCACACAAAGACGGACGGACGGACGGACAGACAGACAGAGACAGACAGACAGACAGACAGACAGACAGGACAGACAGACAGACAGACAGACAGACAGACAGACAGACAGACAGACAGACAGACAGACAGACAGACAGACAGACAGACAGACAGACAGACAGACAGACAGACAGACAGACAGACAGACAGACAGACAGACAGACACACAACGGACGTGGCAGCACAGGTTCAAAAGTGGTGTGTCAAAATTTGTGTGTCTTTTCTGGGGTCTGGAGTTTTTACAAATCTCATGACCTGGTCAGGTAAAACTCTGGGTCCTATTCGTAGGCTTTGATAGGGTCCAACGTTAACTTTTTTGGCTCGATCGGGCCAGTTGATCCAAAACCTACTGGCCCGAACAGAATTTCTACTGGCCGGGACATGGTGTACTATTTAAATGCATTGGGGTCTTGTTTTCTCGATATATGCAGCTATTCATAGGCTATATTTGGTTATTATAAGTATTAAAATGATGTTCACTCCATTCTTTAGAATTGCATTGTATTAATTGTATACATTTTTGTTTCTAAATTGATTTTGAGAAGATTTTCTTACATCTCAAAATAGGATGCTGCCCCTTTAAGAAAATTGTGTTCCAATGTATACCATATAATTACTGACCTGGGTACAGTACACACCTCTTTCACATCGTTTTACCTCTTACAATGTCATCCTAAACACAAAACTCATTGGGGGCCAAAAGGTTTCACATGAATTTAAAATCAGATATGTGTTAGTGTGTTTGTGTTCATTCAGTAGCTGACCTGGTTGAATAGAACAGAGCTGAATGTGTTCTGGTATGTAGCCTACATAGCCTAATGTTATGTAACTGCTATTTGGTATTCAGATCAGTGGCCTTTTAGCTGTGTTTACATTGGCTTGTCAGCCAAATCTGTCACTGGTTCAAATAAGTTATGCACAGAGAAAGACTGGCCAAATGGCAATTCTGGCCAAATGGCACCCTCTTGGCCTTCTCTTATACTGAACTACTTTTGACCAGGGCCCATAGAGATCTGGTCAAAAATAGTGCAATATATAAGGAATAGGGTGCCAGGTACAAAGACTGACCTAAACTGCCTAATAGCTTGACTTGGGTGGTCCAGGAGTGGTACCGACCCAACTGGTTCTTACATCAGCCTGCATCCTTGCATTAACTAACGTGAGAGGAGGAGTAGGCATCTGGCGCCTTCTCCTGGCCAAATGGTGAACTGTGAGTTGTATTGTAGCTCATTAGTTACACTGACACTTCTGTTGTGTGTCCTTTCTAGCTTAGTTGGTAGAGCATGGCACTTGTAACAACAAGGCAGTGGGTTTGATTCCCAGCACTGGATCTATGTATGTATGTTTGATTCCCAGCACTGTGTGTATGTTTGATTCCCAGCAACATCCATATGTAAAATGTATGCATGCATACAGTTGCTTTGGATAAAAGTGTTTGCTACTTGGCATACATTATTAAATGGCACCCTATTCCCTACACAGTGCACTGCTTCTGACCAGATCCCTATGGGCCCTGGTGAGTCTCATGGTGTTATCGTAGCTAATTAGTTATTACGTTACATTTGGGTTGTGTTCATTAGGAACTTTCCTGCTCATTAGGAACTTTCCTGCTCAAATGTATGCAGATGATACAGTGATATATGTGCATGCAAAGAGCAAACAACAAGCTGCACAAGAACTCACTACTGTAATGGTCCAGGTTACAAAGTGGCTCAGTGACTCGTGTTTGCATCTCAATGTGAAAAAAACTGTTTGCATGTTCTTCACAAAGAGGGCAACAGATGCTACTGAGCCAGATGTCTATGTGTCAGGGGAGAAGCTCCAGGTGGTATCCGATTTTAAGTACCTTGGCATCATACTTGATTCCAACCTCTCTTTTAAAAAGCATGTGAAAAAGGTCATTCAAATAACCAAATTCAACCTAGCTAATTTCCGATTTATACGAAATTGTTTGACTACAGAGGTAGCAAAACTGTACTTCAAATCTATGATACTCCCCCACTTAACACACTGCTTGACTAGTTGGGCCCAAGCTTGCTGTACAACATTAAAACCTATTCAGTCTGTCTACAAACAGGCTCTCAAAGTGCTTGATAGGAAGCCCAATAGCCATCATCATTGTCACATCCTTAGAAAGCATGAGCTCTTGAGTTGGGAAAATCTTGTGCAATACACCGACGCATGTCTTGTATTCAAGATCCTTAATGGCCTGGCTCCTCCCCCTCCACTCAATATTTTTGTTAAACAGAAAACCCAGACATATGGCAGCAGATCCACAAGGTCTGCCATGAGAGGTGACTGTATAGTTCCCCTAAGGAAAAGCACCTTTAGTAAATCTGCATTCTCTGTGAGAGCTTCCCATGTCTGGAATACACTGCCATCAGACACACATAACTGCACCACATATCACACTTTCACAAAATGCTTGAAGACATGTCTAAAGGTCAATCAGATTTGTGAACATGGTCCCTAGCTGTGTGTTGCCGCTTTCCATGTTGTCTGTTGTCTGTAGCTTGTGAGGTGTGGAAACACTTTGTTGCTTTTATAAATTTTGTCTTGCTGCTTTTTGTTCTATGTTGCTCTGTCTGTATGCTACGTCTTGCTTGTCCTATGTTGCTCTGTCTGTATGCTATGTCTTGCTTATCCTATGTTGCTCTGTCTGTATGCTATGTCTTGCTTGTCCTATGTTGCTCTGTCTGTATGCTATGTCTTGCTTATCCTATGTTGCTCTGTCTGTATGCTATGTCTTGCTTGTCCTATGTTGCTCTGTCTGTATGCTATGTCTTGCTTATCCTATGTTGCTCTGTCTGTATGCTATGTCTTGCTTGTCCTATGTTGCTCTGTCTGTATGCTATGTCTTGCTTGTCCTATGTTGCTATGTCTTGCTTGTTCTATGTTGCTATTGTCTATATTGTAATTGTTTTTAATAACCTGCCCAGGGACTGCGGATGAAAATTAGCCGGCTGGCTAAAACCGGCACTTTTACTGAAACGTTGATTAATGTGCACTGTCCCTGTAAAAATAAAAAATAAACTCAAACTCAAACTCAATGTTGGAGTGTGCAAATACATTTTAAAAAACAAGAAAATGGGTCCATCTGATCTCACAAGCTCATATTCTGTCACTTCAGGTATCTGAACCCTGGCTGTCTACCAACACATGCAACCCTCACGCGCATCCGCACGCACACACACACACACACACACACACACACACACACCACACACACACACACACACACACACACACACACACACACACACACACACACACACACACACACACACACACACACACACACACACACACACACGTTTTGTTCCATCGTATCCGATGATGACTTTCAGTTCTGAGGTAACTGTGAATTTTTTGGTGACTGTAGAGTCCAATCTGAGATCCACAAACTTTATTGCAGTTTGTATGTATGTATGTATGTATGTATGTATGTATGTATGTATGTATGTATGTATGTATGTATGTATGTATGTATGTATGTATGTATGTATGTATGTATGTATGTATGTATGTATGTATGTATGTATGTATGTATGTATGTATGTATGTATGTATGTATGTATGTATGTATGTATGTATGTATGTATGTATGTATGTATGTATGTATGTATGTATGTATGTATATGCAGTCTGTGTTGGCGGGGGAATGCATGGTTGTATGTCTCCTGAGCTGTTTTTGCTGTCTGTTTGTACTCCTCTCCTCCTCCCACCGCTGTAAACCGCTCTGGCAGAGCTGGCGCCAGGTGGAACGGTCGGCAGCGGCGTCCACCAGGTCTGTGGGTTTGATGTTGCACTTCATCAGCAACGTTTTCAGCTGGTCTCTGTAGCGCGGCATCTGCCCCCCTACCGACCCCCGGCCAAGATGTAGCTGGTCCACCCTACCGACCCCCGGCCAAGATGTAGCTGGTCCCCCTACCGACCCCCGGCCAAGATGTAGCTGGTCCCCCTACCGACCCCGGCCAAGATGTAGCTGGTCCCCCTACCGACCCCCGGCCAAGATGTAGCTGGTCCCCCTACCGACCCCGGCCAAGATGTAGCTGGTCCCCCTACCGACCCCCGGCCAAGATGTAGCTGGCCATACAGGATCTTCCGCGGCAAGCGCTCCTGAGACATTCTAATGACATGCCCAAGCCGGCACAGTTGGTGTTGGGTGACCATGGCCTCCATACTCTTGCAGTTGGTCTTAGCCAGCCTGTAGTCCACCGTAGTCCCACTGCTGTCCTCAAGCTCCTTGTGGAGAAACTGGGTGACACATAGGAAGAAGATGTTAAAGAGTACAGGTGCCACCCCTGCGTCACACCGATGCTTACTCCAAAGGAACTGAATCCTGCTCTCCTATGGCCAACCGACCCATCATCCCATCATGGAACAGGCAAAGGATGTTGAGTAGAATGCCTCATAGTAGTTCCCTGCTCACAGTGTCGAAGGCCTTGGAGAGGTCGACAAAGGCTATGAAAAAGTCCTGATGTTGTTCACGGCTCTTCTCCTGGAGTTGCCGTGCCGTGAATATCATGTTGGCCATACTCCTGTTCTTTCTGAAGCCGTATTGTGACTCTGGCAGCAGTTCCTCTGTGATGTTGTTTACCAACCTGTGTAGCATCACCTTGGCCAGGACCTTGCCAGCAACAGCCAGACGGGATACCCCTCGGTTGGGGGATGATCTCCCGGGCCCCAAACCTCAGTGATGTACTGGTGGAGCGTTCTGGTTTAGAAGTAACCTCCCTTATTAAGTAGCTCTGCCGGAAGTTTGGTTGTTCACAGAAGGCTAGTACATTAGCATTTCACTGCACTTTTTATACCAGCTGTAAACTGTGTATGTGAAGAATACAAGACTAGAAATACTAGAAATAACATGTGAAACCAGACTGGACGAAAGGAGCAGAGAGGAAAGAGCTCCACTCCAAAAGGCACCCTATTCCCGACGTAGTGCACTACTTTTGACCAGGGCCCTGCACTATATAGGGAGGGAATAGGGTGCCATTTGGAACGTAAACAGAGTGCGCTGAGGAAGTGAATGCTAATGCAGATGACAGAATAGGAAACGGCATCAAAAGACTGGAGAGAGCCAACAGATGAATAAAGAGGAGGTAACACTCTACACTCTGGTGTGTGTGTGTGTGTGTGTGTGTGTGTGTGTGTGTGTCTATATGTGTGTGTCTATATGTGTGTGTGTGTGTGTGTGTGTCTGAATGTGTGTGTGTGTGTCCTTTTTTATCTGGCCAGTAGCCCTTCCTGTCCATTGTATTCACATTTTCACACTTATTCATTCTGTCTTTCATTCGAGAAACGCTGGGTCACCCTCTCATTCACAAGCCAGGGTCTGACTCCCAAATGGCATTCTATTCCCTATTTAGTGCACTACTTTGGATAAGATCCCTATGGGCGCTCACTGTATAGGGAAAAGGGTGCCATTTGGGTGCCATTTCCCTCCAGCAGGACACTGTGATCAGACGCTCTTGCCGGAGAATAAAGGGGCATTGAGGGCACTAATGGGCACGCCCAAATGTAGTGCACTATACAGAGTGGAAGAAAAAGCTATATCTTAGTTAGTGCACTTTTACACCAAAAACCTAGAGTACCAGTCAAAAGTTTGGACACACCTACTCATTCAATGGTTTTTCTTTATTTTTACTATTTTCTATGTTGTAGAATAGTGAAGACATCAAAACTATGAAATAACATATGGAATCATGTAGTAACCAAAAAAGTGTTAAGTAAAATCTAAATACATTTTATATTTGAGATTCTTTAAGGTAGCCACCCTTTGCCTTGATGACAGTTTTGCAAACTCTTGGCATGCTCTCAACCATCTTTCCACATATGCTGAGCACATGTTCCCACATATGCTGAGCACTTGTTGGCTGCCTTTCCTTCACTCTGCGGTCCATGTCATCCCAAACCATCTCAATTGGGTTGAGGTCGGGTGATTGTGAAGGCCAGGTCATCTGATGCAGCACTCCATCACTCTCCTTGGTCAAATAGCCCTTACACAGCCTGGAGGTGTGTTGGGTCATTGTCCTGTTGAAAAACAAATGATTGTCCCACTAAACGCAAACCAGATGGGATCACTGCAGAATGGTGTCAGAGCCATGCTGGTTAAGTGTGCCTTGAAGTCTAAATAAATCACAGACAGTGTCACCAGCAAAGCACCCCCACACCATCACACCTCCTCCATGCTTCACGGTGGGAACTACACATGCAGAGATCATCCGTTCACCTAGTCTGCGTCTCACAAAGACACCGCGGTTGGAACCAAAAATCTCATATTTGGACTCATCAAACCAAAAGGACAGATTTCCATTGGTCTAATGTTCATTGCTCATGTTTCTTGGCCCAAGAAAGTCTCTTCTTATTTTCGGTGTCCTCTAGTAGTGATTTCTTTGCAGCAATTTGACCATGAAGGCCTGATTCACGCAGTCTCCTCTGAATAGTTGATGTTGAGGTGTGTCTGTTAATTCAAATCTATGAAGCATTTATTTGGGCTGCAATTTCTGAGGCTGGTAACTCTAATGAACTTATCCTTTCCTGTGGTGGTCCTCATGAGAGCCAGTTTCATCATAGCGTTTGATGATTTTTGCACTTGAAGAAACTTAAAGTAAAGATGGATTGGTGTTTCTCTTTGCTTATTTGAGCTGTTCTTGCCATAATATGGACTTAGTCTGTTACCAAATAGGTGTATCTTCTATATATCACCCCTACCTTGTCACAACACAACTGATTGGCTCAAACACATAAAGAAGGAGAGACATTCCATAAATGAACTTTTAACAAGGCACACCTGTTAATTGAAATGCATTCCAGGTGACTACCTCATGAAGCTGGTTGAGAGAATGCCAAGAGTGTGCAAAGTTGTCATCAATGCAAAGGGTGGCTACTTTGAAGAATCTCAAATATAACATATATTTTGATTTGTTCAACACTTTTTTGGTTACAACATGATTCCAGATGTGTTATTTCATAGTTTTAATGTCTTCATTCACTATTAAATAAAATGGCCCCGGAATAAATGGCATCAGTTTTATGGGCGCCCAACCAGTTTTTTTCACGTTATTTGTAAATTATTTTGTACATAATGTTTCTGCAACCATATCTTATGTCAAAAAAGAGCTTCTGGATATCAGGACAGAGATCACTCACCTCGGATTAGACACAGAGCTTCTGGATATCAGGACAGTGTAACGATCCTCGGATTAGACACAGAGCTTCTGGATATCAGGACAGTGTACCGATCCTCGGATTAGACACAGAGCTTCTGGATATCAGGACAGCGATCACTCACCTCGGATTAGACACAGAGCTTCTGGATATCAGGACAGTGTACCGATCCTCGGATTAGACACAGAGCTTCTGGATATCAGGACAGTGTACCGATCCTCGGATTAGACACAGAGCTTCTGGATATCAGGACAGTGTACCGATCCTCGGATTAGACACAGAGCTTCTGGATATCAGGACAGTGTACCGATCCTCGGATTAGACACAGAGCTTCTGGATATCAGGACAGTGTACCGATCCTCGGATTAGACACAGAGCTTCTGGATATCAGGACAGTGTACCGATCCTCTTCCTGTGAATGACTGGACCAAGGCGCAGCGTGAGACGTGTTCATGATATGTTATTAAAAATCAGAACACTAAAACAAAAAATAACAAAGAGGAAAACTAACAGTTCTGTAAGGAAACTAATTATACAGAAATTACCTACTCACAAAACCCATGTGGGCAAGAGCTACCTAAGTATGGTTCCCAATCAGAGACAACGATAGACAGCTGTCCATGATTGAGAACCATACCTGGCCAAATGCCCACCCTAGTCACACCCTGGCCTAACCAAAATAGAGAATAAAAGCCTCTCTATGGCCAGGGCGTGACAGACCTCGACCACTCACCTCGGATTAGACAAAGATTTCTTCTACAACAAAGACGACACACAAGACATTCTCCAAACACCCCACAGGACCGATATCCCAGTTATTTGCA
Source organism: Oncorhynchus tshawytscha (assembly GCF_018296145.1). Taxonomy (NCBI): domain Eukaryota; kingdom Metazoa; phylum Chordata; class Actinopteri; order Salmoniformes; family Salmonidae; genus Oncorhynchus; species Oncorhynchus tshawytscha. The sequence goes on along the minus strand of NC_056438.1, from coordinate 75,075,829 downwards.
AGAGGAAGCGACGCAGGTACAGAGGACAAAGAGCCGGATGCCTGGTCAGGACCTGGCAAAGGCCACTGGGAAAGCTGCCGTTACAGTCAATACTACTCGCCAACATGCAATCATTGGACAATAAATTAGACGAGGTACGATCATGAATATCCTACCAATGGGACATAAAAAACGGTGAATATTTGTAAACAGTTGGTGCACGAAATCTGAGGAAGTCTCTAGATTTTGCTCGCCTGAAGTAGAGTATATTGTGATAAATTGCAGGCCACACTACTTGCCTAGAGAGTTTTCACCCATACTTTTCGTGGCTGTTCATTTACCACCACAGACAGATGCTGGCACCTAGACCACATTCAGTCAGCTGTATAATGAAATAAGCAAACAGGAAACCACTCACCCAGAGGTGGCGCTCCTAGTGGCCGGAGACTTTAATGCAGGGAAACTTAAATCAGTTTTACCAAATTTCTATCAACATGTTAAATGTGCAACCAGAGGGAAAACACTTCTAGATCACCTTTACTCCACACACAGAGACGTGTACAAAGCTCTCCCTCGCCCTCCATTTGGTAAATCCGACAACAACTCTGTCCTTCTAATTCCTGTTTACAAGCTAAAATTTAAGCAGGAAGCACCAGTGACTTGGTCTATAAAAAAAGTGGTCAGATGAAGCAGATGCTAAACTACAGGACTGTTTTGCTATCACAGACTGGAACATGTTCCGGGATTCTTCCGATGGCATTGAGGAGTACACCACATCAGTCATTGGCTTTATCAATAAGTGCATCGAGGACGTCATCCCCACAGTGACTGTACGTACATACCCCAACCAGAAGCCATGGATTACAGGCAACATTCACACTGAGCTAAAGGGTAGAGCTGCCGCTTTCAAGGTGAGGTACTCTATATAAAATCGAACCTCGTGGAACGCCATATGTGAGGTGAATTTTCTCAGAGTTGGAATTTTTCTAAAATACTGTTAGCACTTCAAAAAAATAAAATTCAACACCAATTTCTCCAGAATTTTGCTTAAGAATTGAATGCCGGAGATTAGCCGATAACTGAAGAATCATGCAAAATTTTTCTTCAGAAGGGGTTTCACCATAGCAGTTTTTAGTGAGGTGAGTCTGTGAACAGGGAGGGATTAACAATATCATGCACTTCTTCAGATATGCAATTAAAAACTGTTTTGAAGAAGGTGATGGGGATAGGATGGAGAAGGAGAGAGAGAGAGAAACATGCAACACACCTTTGTAGTTTAGAGGGAGAAAAGTTTTGATTCAGTTGATATTACTGTAATAATACCACAGTACAAGAGTAGATGTGTTGTCATGGAGATGGAATGCATCCTACTGGAAAGGTACTGGTCGGTTACATTTACACTTCTTTTGGTGAAGTTTTTATTAACAATCTGTTATCTTGATGGTTTGCGTAGATGGTTTGGGCACATTCAGACAGAACGGGAGGACGAGAAAGAGAGAGCGTGTGTGTGAGAGCGAGGGAGAGAGTGAAGACAGGGACACGGAGAACATTTTCAATACTATCATTGTAATTATGAAGGAGTTGCAGAGTTATCACAGATGTGTAATGAACACTCATTAGAACACTGCATTGTAGCGGAGCAATTTCTGTGTTTACTTTTTACCTCACTTTGTGTGTGTGTGTGTGTGTGTGTGTGTGGGTGTGGGTGTGTGTGTAGGTGTGTGTGTGGGTGTGTGTGTGTGGGTGTGCGTTGTGTTCTATGTCGTGTGTATGTGCATTAGTTTAAGTTATATGTAGAGGAAAGAACATTGTGTGTTTAGTCAGCGGCCTTATTACTATACTATTGCAGTAGACTACAGTCCCTGCCTGGTAACATCAGTTATACACATATTGGGGAATACAGTGTGTTAAATAATACACCCAGAATAAGATAAAGAGCAGCATTAAAGTGAAGGCCAATAAAAAGCTTCATTTGTATATCTGTAAAACCCAGAGGAAGGCTATGGGCCATTTTAAACAGGTTGGTTTTAACAATAAAGAAGAAAATGTTTTATTAAACTGCCTTCTATGAGTTGAGGAATCGCCTCTTCAGTTCAAGAAGGGAAGGTTTGAAAAGTGCAGGAAAACCAGTAAGTGAATGTTGGCCTTCCTTGCTAACTCTTATCACCATATCCTGTTTCTAGATAGAAGTTCACTCTTTGTCCACTGAAAGTCCTTCTTGTTGGAATCAACAGTACAGTCGTGTCGTAAAAAAAACTACTTATTCTAAATAAACTCAATGTTTTAGCAGAGAATTTCCCTTCATTTAATTGGTCCAGAATCCCTTTAATTTCAGATTTCTAATTGTTTCATCATCTTCTCTTCCGCTTCGCCTTGCCCAACTTCTGGTCAACATGCTTTGTGGAAGCAAGTCAGAGTGTCCGTGTGCAGGACTCTTTGCCTTTGTCCCAAATGACACCCAATTCCCTATCTAGTGCCCTACTTTTGACCAGGGCCTAGAGTGCATAGGGTGCCATTTGGGACGCACTAAGTGGTGGATGCTGATGGGAGGACTGCTCATAATAATGGCTGGAATGGAGTCAATGGAGTGGTATCAACTGCATGGAAACCAGGTCTTTGATGTTTTAGATACCATTCCACTGACTCCATTTCAGCCATTATTATGAGCCATCTTCCTCTCAGCAGCCTCCACTGACACACACCTGGTAACCGGCTTTGATTGAAGGCATCCCTTTGTGTTTGACCATTAAAGCTCTAGTCTCGTTTTATCATGAGTGACTTGCAGAGCCAACCCTGTCCCTAACTTCTAACTTCAACCTTCTAAATGGCAATGCATTGCAATGCACTTTTGTTGCTCTTGTGTGGTCTGATGTTGTAATCTTTAATAGTTTAACTGGCTAACATCTTTACTACAGGATGCTCAAAACTTGTCCACAGTTAATATTTCATGCCTTTTTACTGTGGCAACGACGTTGCCTAATGTCTCTCTCCTTCCTTCCTGTTTTACTGACAGATGACATCTGCTACACTCCTTCTTCCCGAAGCTCCTCCCCTCAGAAGGTGTCACTTCCAGACACAGACAGACGTTCTAAAGCCCCTATTGGGGGGCAGGCAGCCCTGCAGAATGCCCCGGTGGGGGCGGGACTCTGAGGAGGCGTGTTCTGTCTAAGGATGGATGCATTAACATACTCATTGAGCACATCAGTGGGTGGTCGGCCCTGTACATGTGCGACCTCTGGACGACCTTCCTGGATATGCAGTGGCATTAGAAGTTCTTCCTCCTCAGGCTTACCTTCATGGGGGCGTGGTTCCTGTTCAGGATTCTGTATAATCTGGTGGCGTTCGTGCATGGAGCTCTGCTGGGTGAGAGGATGGAGACTAACTGCCCAACTCTGTGTGTGAGTGTGCTTAACTGCCAGTGTAGTCTTTTTGTGTCATTTGCCATCAGGTTCTTACCAACGAACTACGAGCAAAACATTCTCCTGTAAATAGGATTAACCTCATTGTGTCCCAGACAAATTTCCCCTTGAGGACAATAGGGAGCCAATTGGGACGCACTCCCAATTGACCCCCTAGTGAATGTGATGGGGAAGCTGCTCTGAACGTTTCATACGGAGGGGCTAGCGGAACGTTCCCTTCCAGGTGGACATGTCCAGCGACAGCCCCTTCCTCATCCTCCCCCCTCACCTTCCATCACATCATAGACGGCAGCAGCCTGCTCGGGACCTGGTCTACCAAGGCTACGCTACACCTGGTTAGGGCTGTTCCCTTTACAGTGCACTACTTTTAACCAGGGTCAGGGTCAAACGTAGTGTACTACATAAGAAATAGGGTGCTAGTTGGAATGGACCCTAGAAGTGTGTGGCAGTGCTTTTTCCTGTCCTGAAACAGTCTTTTCCCTCCCTCCCCAGGTTGGGGATGGACACACTGAGTTCCTGGTGATCATGAGCGCCACGGTGAAGCCCTCCTCTGTCACCTACCAGGTGCACACCTCCTACCTGCCTGGTGAGGTCCTGTGGGGGTACGAGTTCCCCCCCGTGGTCTCTCTGTCCCCTTGAGGGAAAGACATGGTCGACATCGCTTTTCTTTGACAATGTGGCCAAGACCAAGACCATGCCCCTCTTCAAAACGTCCTGCCCACAGAATTACCATGGCAACAGAGGAGGAGTTGGGAGTGGGGTGGCACTGATCCAGAGAAGATCCGATTGGAGCAGAGTTACATGGAGAGAAGAGAGGGATGGTGAGGGAGGGTCAGAGACAGTAGGGTCAGAGTCAGTGTCCGAATCAACAATGTCTGAGAGTTTACACACAGACACAAACAGCAGACCTGGGTTCAAATACTATTTGAAATCATCTCAAATACTTAATCTGTGCTTGATTGATCTTTCCTGTCTTAATGGAAGCAATAGAATAGTCCCGACATTGCTTAACTCTGCCCATTTAGCACTTCAGGTAGACTCAAGCGAATGCTCAAAAGTATTTGAAAGATTTGAAATACTATTTGAACCCAGGTCTGGCATATACTGGATTCTAAGTAGGGTCTGTTACCGTTTACTACAACTATTCAAATGATGAATTCATTACTTGTTAATTTACATGATATTGGTATGTAGAGAGAGATGTAAAGGAGTTCAGTGTGTTGGGGACAGAGGAGGCCATGGAAATGCCTTGAATGCTTCCGCTGTGTCCCATATGGCATCCAATTCCCTTTATAGAGCTCCATGGGCCCTGGTCAAAGTAGTGCACTTTATAGGGAATAGAGTGCCATTGGGATGCACTTTAGTCTTTCTTCTGGACCATCTGTTCATCCATACACTTTCAAAACATATACATAGGTAACACTATAGATTTCATGATGATGATTATGTTATTTTTTGTTATGTGCCAATGTACTGTAGAATATGCTAGCTAATGCACTGGCCTTTGACTGGAAATGAAGAAGACAGGAGAACATGCTATTTTAAGTTGCTGTGTATAGGTGTCAGTCTGCATTGTCTGCACAGATGTCTCTGTTATTGTCGATACAGAGGAGCGCAGTCAGCACTTTATTAAGTATGTTGACACCTCAGGTACTTTTGTAGCACTCATTACTGGATAGAATATAGAGTTGTGATTTTAACCTTAAAGCACTTTATTAAGTATGTTGACACCTCAGGTACTTTTGTAGCACTCATTACTGGATAGAATATAGAGTTGTGATTTTAACTGGATAGAATATAGAGTTGTGATTTTAACCTTAAAGCACTTTATTAAGTATGTTGACACCTCAGGTACTTTTGTAGCACTCATTACTGGATAGAATATAGAGTTGTGATTTTAACCTTAAAGCACTTTATTAAGTATGTTGACACCTCAGGTACTTTTGTAGCACTCATTACTGGATAGAATATAGAGTTGTGATTTTAACCTTAAAGCACTTTATTAAGTATGTTGACACCTCAGGTACTTTTGTAGCACTCATTACTGGATAGAATATAGAGTTGTGATTTTAACCTTAAAGCACTTTATTAAGTATGTTGACACCTCAGGTACTTTTGTAGCACTCATTACTGGATAGAATATAGAGTTGTGATTTTAACCTTAAAGCACTTTATTAAGTATGTTGACACCTCAGGTACTTTTGTAGCACTCATTACTGGATAGAATATAGAGTTGTGATTTTAACCTTAAAGCACTTTATTAAGTATGTTGACACCTCAGGTACTTATTAAGTTTGTAGCACTCATTACTGGATAGAATATAGAGTTGTGATTTTAACCTTAAAGCACTTTGTAGCACTCATTACTGGATAGAATATAGAGTTGTGATTTTAACCTTAAAGCACTTTATTAAGTATGTTGACACCTCAGGTACTTTTGTAGCACTCATTACTGGATAGAATATAGAGTTGTGATTTTAACCTTAAAGCACTTTATTAAGTATGTTGACACCTCAGGTACTTTTGTAGCACTCATTACTGGATAGAATATAGAGTTGTGATTTTAACCTTAAAGCACTTTATTAAGTATGTTGACACCTCAGGTACTTTTGTAGCACTCATTACTGGATAGAATATAGAGTTGTGATTTTAACCTTAAAGCACTTTATTAAGTATGTTGACACCTCAGGTACTTTTGTAGCACTCATTACTGGATAGAATATAGAGTTGTGATTTTAACCTTAAAGCACTTTATTAAGTATGTTGACACCTCAGGTACTTTTGTAGCACTCATTACTGGATAGAATATAGAGTTGTGATTTTAACCTTAAAGCACTTTATTAAGTATGTTGACACCTCAGGTACTTTTGTAGCACTCATTACTGGATAGAATATAGAGTTGTGATTTTAACCTTAAAGCACTTTATTAAGTATGTTGACACCTCAGGTACTTTTGTAGCACTCATTACTGGATAGAATATAGAGTTGTGATTTTAACCTTAAAGCACTTTATTAAGTATGTTGACACCTCAGGTAGAATTTTGTAGCACTCATTACTGGATAGAATATGGAGAATATAGTTGTGATTTTAACCTTAAAGCACTTTATTAAGTATGTTGACACCTCAGGTACTTTTGTAGCACTCATTACTGGATAGAATATAGAGTTGTGATTTTAACCTTAAAGCACTTTATTAAGTATGTTGACACCTCAGGTACTTTTGTAGCACTCATTACTGGATAGAATATAGAGTTGTGATTTTAACCTTAAAGCACTTTATTAAGTATGTTGACACCTCAGGTACTTTTGTAGCACTCATTACTGGATAGAATATAGAGTTGTGATTTTAACCTTAAAGCACTTTATTAAGTATGTTGACACCTCAGGTACTTTTGTAGCACTCATTACTGGATAGAATATAGAGTTGTGATTTTAACCTTAAAGCACTTTATTAAGTATGTTGACACCTCAGGTACTTTTGTAGCACTCATTACTGGATAGAATATAGAGTTGTGATTTTAACCTTAAAGCACTTTATTAAGTATGTTGACACCTCAGGTACTTTTGTAGCACTCATTACTGGATAGAATATAGAGTTGTGATTTTAACCTTAAAGCACTTTATTAAGTATGTTGACACCTCAGGTACTTTTGTAGCACTCATTACTGGATAGAATATAGAGTTGTGATTTTAACCTTAAATACACGTTTAGCAGATGTTATTGCGGGTGTAGCGAAATGCTTGCATTTATAGGAAATACTATTTTTTCTAGGTAATCAAGGAGAGCGAATTGGAGGAATCAACGGTAGCAGAAGGATGCGTTCTAGGTCTATTCTATGTTGTAGGTCACAACTCTGTCTTAAACCAGAGAGCCTTTAGACTCAAATAGCACCCTATTCCCTATGTAGTGCCCTACTTTTGAACAGGGTCCTTCGGGTTGTGGTTAAATGTAGTGCACTACATAGGGATTATGGTGCCATTTGGGACACAAACACCCAGTGACTCTTACAAGCACACACTTCTATTTCTGACTCTGGTGGTAAACCATGTTTTTCATGTGTCAAGTTAGTGTTGGGGAACTTTCTGTCGGGTAAACTGAGTTGAAAGAGATGAGTGGATGAGTGTCAGCACTTGAGAGAAATGTGAAGATATGTGTCGAAATGTGGCTTTGGATATTAACCTATTATTGGTAAAACGCTATGCCTGAAGCCTTTTAGTCTTAAGAGTCACATGTAGACGACAGATAAACTCCTCTCACTTTCAACTACATTTATATAAATATTTGTATGAACATAACAAGATTCAACAACTAATAGAAATTTAACTCTCTGTCCCTGAACAAAGGGGGGGGTCAAAAGTAGTAGAGGGTATCTGGTTTGGCCACCAGCTGCATTAAGTACTGCAGTGCATCTCCTCCTCATGGACTGCACAATATTTACCAGTTCTTGCTGTGAGATGTTACCCCACTCTTCCACCTAGGCACCTGCAAGTTCCCGGACATGTCTGGGGGGAATGGCCCTAGCACTCACCCTCCAATCCAACAGGTCCCAAACGTGCTCAATGGGATTGGGATCCGGGCTCTTCGGTGGCCATGGCAGAACACTGACATTCCTGTCTTGCAGGAAATCACAGATAGATCGAGCAGTATGACTGGTGGCATTGTCATGCTGGAGGGTCATGTCAGGATGAGCCTGCAGGAAGGGGACCACATGAGGGAGGAGGATGTCTTCCCTGTAACGCACAGCGTTGAGATTGCCTGCAATGAGTCTGAGCACTGATGGAGGGATTGTGCGTTCCTGGTGTAACTCTGGCAGTTGTTGTTGCCATCCTGTACCTGTCCCGCAGGTGTGATGTTGGGATGTACCGATCCTGTGCAGGTGTTGTTACACGTGGTCTGCCACTGCGAGGACGATCAGCTGTCCGTCCTGTCTCCCTGTAGCGCTGTCTTAGGTGTCTCACAGTACGGACATTGCAATTTATTGCCCTGGCCACAACTGCAGTCCTCATGCCTCCTTACAGCACGCCTAAGGCACGTTCACGCATATGAGCAGGGGCCCTGGGCATCTTTCTTTTGGTGTTTTTCATAACTGTGACGTTAATTGCCTACCGTCTGTAAGCTGTTACTGTCTTAACGACCATTCCACAGGTACATGTTTATTGAACAAGCATAGGAAACAATGAAGATCTGTGAAGTTATTTGGATTTTACGAATGATCTTTGAAAGACAGGGTCCTGACAAAGGGACAATTCTTTTTTTGCTGAGTTTAAATGCACACCCACAAGACCATACACTTCAATGATCAAAACATCAAGGACACCTGCTCTTTCCATGACAGACTGAATGACTTGGCCCATACTTACAAGCTGGGGAGTTAGTTGTGCATGTCGGTCTTTACTAAAGGTGTTTGATGCCGCTACTGCTGTTAGCGCAAGATTCCTTGTTGCAGTAGCTATGCAGAAGTGAACATTTCATCTATTGATCGACAAAGCTCACTTAGGTCCCCCAAAGTTAGCTTCCTAAAGAGAGGATGATGTTCAAATTCCTGATTATTGTCTGTTAGTCGTTTTCCCCACCATAGCATATACACTCTCAGGCATGGGGTTCATGGGGAGGTCCACAGGTGGAGGCTGGTCTCATCCAGTTAAATACTACTTGAGAAAAAGTGTAAAAATATTTGGTCTAAAATGTATTTAAGTACAGTGGTGGCAAAAGTACTCAACTGTCATAGTAAAAGTAAAAAGGGAAAGTAAATGCGATACATCAAATTCCTGAAATTAAGCAAACCATCTGGGACAAATGTATATATAGTTTAACATTATGGACAGTTAAGGACACACTCCAACACTTAGACATAATTTAAAAACTGAGTATTTGTGTTTATTAAGTCAGCCAGTTGGAAGGCAGTAGGGGTAACAACACGTTATATTGATAGGTGCATGAATTAGCCTAGATGAGCATTCAAAATGAAACGAGTACTTTCGGGGTGTCAGGGAAAATGTATGGAGTAAAATAATATTTCTTTAGGAATGTATGGAGTAAAATAATATTTCTTTGGGAATGTAGTGAAGTAAAAGTAAAAGTGGTCAAAAATATAAATAGTAAAGTACAGATACCCACCAAAAAACTACTTAAGTAGTACTTCAAAGTATTCTTACTTTAAGTACTTTACACCACTGTATTTACACACACACACACACACTTGATCACTTTGAATTTAGTGGAGATAATGGAGTGTGGGTAGTGCTATAGCCAAACTCCATCACTTTGAAAATGGTGGAGATGGTAGAGTGTGGCTAGCACTGACCAATTCTATTATAAAAGGGAGAAGTAGGATGATGGAAAATAACTCATTCTTATGGATGCTGCTAGACTATTTTACTTACAAGCTGGCCAGCTAGTTATGCATGTCGGTCTTTACTAAAGGTGTTTGATGTTGCTACTGTCTTAGTGCACTGCTTTTAGCAGAAGATGAATTGTTGCAGTAGAAGTGAAAATGTTATCCATTGATTGAGAAAGCTCGATTGACAAAACTCACAAAGTCTGCTTCCTAAAGAGAGTAAGACGACATTAAAAATGTTCGGATTACTGTCTGTTAGTCGTTTTCCCCACCCCAGCATATCCTATAAATCAACCGCATAACAATCCAACAAATATGTACAAATTTGATCTTCAGAGTCGCTATGTAAATACTGTGAAATCATCACATCCTGAAATCAAAGTTTTCACATAGTTTACTTAATATTAATATAAGTTACGGTAATAAGGGTAATCCTGCAGTAGGAGCAGTAAGAGTACGTTTATTTAGCTTTCCCCAAATCAGGACAATTATGATGATGGCAACGCCACAGACTGTGACAATGACTTTACATACCCCAAACAGAAGCCATGGATTACAGGCAACATCTGCACTCAGCTAAACGGTAGAGCTGCCGCTTTCAAGGTGCGGGACTCTAACCCGGAAGCTTATAAGAACTCCTGCTATGCCCACAGACGAACCATCAAACAGGCAAAGTGCCAATACAGGACTAATATTGAATAGTACTACACCGGCTCCGATGCTCGTCGGATGTAGTAGAGCCTGCAAACTATTACAGACTACAAAGAGAAGCACAGCCGCGAGCTGCCCAGTGACACGAGCTTACCAGACGAGCTAAATCACTTCAATGCTCGCTTCCAGGCAAGCAACACTGAGGCATGCATGAGAGCATCAGCTGTTCCGTACGACTGTGTGATCCCGCTCTCCATAGCCGACGTGAGTAAGACCTTAAAACAGGTCAAAACTCACAAGGTCGCTGGGCCAGACGGATTACCAGGACGTGTGCTCCCGGCATGTGCTGACCAACTGGCAGGTCTATTCCAACACCATCATTAAGTTTGCAGACCACGCAACAATGGTGGGCCTGATCACAGACAACGACGAGACCGCCTATAGGGAGGAGGTCAGAGACCTGGCCGGGTGGTGCCAGAACAACAACCTATCCCTCAACGTGATCAAGACAAAGGAGATAATCGTGGACTACAGGAAAAGGAGGACCAAGAACTCCCCCATTCTCATCGACGGGGCTGTAGTGGAGCAGGTTGAGAGTTTCAAGTTCCTTGGTGTCCACATCACCAACAAACTAGAATGGTCCAACCACACCAAGACAGTCGTGAAGATGGCACGACAAAGCCTATTCCCCTGCAGGAAACTAAAAAGATTTGGCATGGGTCCTCAGGTTCTACAGCTGCAACATTGAGAGTTGCATCATTGGTACGCCTGGTACGGCAACTGCTAATCCTCCGACTGCAAGGCACTACAGTGGGTAGAGCGTATGGCCCAGTACATCACTGGGGCCAAGCTGCCTGCCATCCAGGACCTCTACACCAGGCGGTGTCAGAGGAAGACCCTAAAAATTGTCAAAGACACCAGCCACTCCAGTCATAGACTGTTCTCTCTGCTACTGCATGGTAAGCAGCACCGGAGCGCCAATTCTAGAACCAAAAGGCTTCTCAACAGCTTTTACCCCCAAGCCATAAGACTCCTGAACATCTAATCAAATAGCTACCCAGACAACTTGAACTGTGTCCAAGCCTCCCCCTTTTTCCTCCAAACATAACGATGGTCAAACAGTTCAATTTTTGTTTCATCAGACCAGAGGACATTTCTCCAAAAAGTACGATCTTTGTCCCAATGTGCAGTTGCAAACCATAGTCTTGCTTTTTTATGGCAGTTTCGGAGCAGTGGCTTCTTCCTTGCTGAGCGGCCCTTCAGGTTGTCGATATAGGACTTGTTTTACTGTGGATATAGATACTTTTGTACCTGTTTCTTCCAGCGTCTTCACAAGGTTCTGTGCTGTTATTCTGGGATTGATTTGCACTTTTCGCACCAAAGTATGTTCATCTCTAGGAGACAGAATGTGTCTCCTTCCTTAGCGATATTTTTTCTGAGGTCTTGGCTGATTTCTTTTGATTTTCCATGATGTCAAGCAGAGAAGCACTGAGTTTGAAGGTAGGCCTTGAAATATATCCACAGGTACACCTCCAATTGACTCAAATGATGTCAATTAGCCTATCACAACACAAAAAGTGTTGGAAATAGTACAACTGTCACGACTTCCCTGCACCTCACCCTCCGGGTCGCCCCCTTCACCCTCCGGGTCGCCCCCCTCACCCTCCGGGTTGCCCCCCTCACCTTCTGGGTCGCCGGAGGGGGGGTACTGTCACGACTTCCACCGAAGTCGGTCCCTCTCCTTGTTCGGCGGTCGGCGTCACCGGTCTTCAAGCCATTGCCGATCCACCTTTCATTTTCCATTTGTTTTGTCTTGTTTTCTCAACTGGATAGTTGGGCATTTGTTTTGTGACACTATTGCGTTCCGTGCAAATGATTGCCTTAGTAAAGTGCTTTGTCCACTCATCTTTGCTCTCCTGCGCCTGACTTCGATGCACCAGCTACACTCACCTCTTGACAATAACTACACAATAACAAATCTAAAACCCACGTTTTATTCGTAAGAGAAATTTGAAGTGTTTTAGTGAGCAGGCTTTTTTTCATGATTTGTTTTATTTTGACTGGAGCAAGATTGAGCTTATCCCTGATGTGGAAACTGCCTGGAAATTATTTTATGATGTTTTTTTCCAAATAGTAAACAAACATGCCCTATTCCGCAGGTTCAGGGTTAAAGGGCGGGATAATCCATGGTTTCTTCTGAGCTGTCTTGTATTATTCACAACTATAATCTAGCCTGGGCTAAAGCAAGGAAATCATGTTCGGATGCTGATTGGCTTATTTTTAGGCCGTTAAGAAACAAGTGTTCTTTTCTTCTCAGGAAGGCCAAGTCTGAATATTTTATGTCTGTTACCACTGATAACCTGAATGACCCTAGAAAGTTTTGGAAGGCTATTAAATCTATGTCTGGTAACAGTAATGTTAATAAATGACCGTCATGTGTTTTTAAGGACTCTGTTGCTATATATGACAAAACTGAAATGCTGAATTGTTTCAATGAGCACTTTGTATCATCTGGTAGGCTGTCCTCTGTCTCTGTACAACCCTGTGTGGATAAACCAGTGAGAGCTGGTCAAACATTTAGCTTTTTGTCATTCTCAGTGCAGGTGGTACATTAAAGCCCTGAAATCCTTAGATCAGAGAAAGCCTGCAGGTCCTGATCTTCTTGATCCCTGCTTTTTAAATCTGGCAGCTGATTTCATAGCTGAACCACTTACATATCTGTTCAATCTAACCCTGGAATGTAATGACATTCCAAAGGTCTGGAAATCAGCATTTGTCCTACCACTTTTAAAAGGGGGAGATCCAATTCTTTTAAATAATTATAGGCCAATCTCAAAGTTGTCACCTGGTGAAAATACTTGAAACCCTTGTAAGTGAACAGTTAAAATAGTTTTTATTTACTAACTCTATTTGATCAATGCACCAATCAGGCTTCAGAAAGAAGCATAACATAATTACAGCAGCCATGAAGGTTTTAAATGATATCACTGAAGCCCTTGACAAAAAACAGCACTTTTGAAACAGTTGATCATGCTATACTAAGGCAGAGATTGTCGAGTGTTGGTCTTTCGGAGCATGCAGTTGCATGGTTTACTAACTATCTGTCTGATAGAACTCAGTGCACTCAATTTGATGGGCTTATGTCTGTTAAATTGTCTGTCTTTAATGGTGTGCCCCAAGGCTCTGTACTTGGTCCTCTCTTATTCATTATTTATATAAATGATTTAGACAAAAATGTCCAAAATGCACAACTTAATTTTTATGCTGATGATACTGTTATTTACTGTTACGGATACAAGTATCCTGTGTGTATCCCGTGTGTGTGTATTTATATTCTCTCCTTCTCCCCTCACAGGTGGCAATCATCACTCCCCAATCAGTCACCAATCAATCATCAATCAGAAAACACACCTCCTCCTGTTTCCTACCCAATCACAGTTCCTTTCCCTTGGTTTAAAAACCCTGTCAGTTGTTTTCTCTAGAGCTCAGGCTCTCTGTAAATGCCATATGTCTGTAGATCTCTATTGTTCACGCTCGCCTACTAAGTCTTTATCTCTCTTTATGTGTTGAGCTCTCTTTTGTTTGAGCACCTCCATATCACTTCGTCCTCACCTGTGAGTATTGTTTTTGGTTATGGTGTTTGTTTGTTTGCTGGTAGGGGAACCAAGACAAGTCTCCCATGGGCATACACTACCCGTAGGTAAACTTAGTTAAAAACACTAGTTAGAACTGGGTGCACCACCCACTGTATTTTTGGTTAGTTAGCTGTTGAAATAGGCTAGTCTTGCTTAGGGGTGTTTTTGAATACTTATTATTTCCTCCTCTTCCCCCCCATTACCGTGTGTTTTCTAATAAACCATGTGTTTGATGGTAATTTAGTTGTCTGTGGTTATTTTGTTCTCACTTTTTCACTATTATATTTTGAATGAGATATGGGTCTCGTTACCATCTCCCCTAGACTGTCGGGCCAAAAGGGATTTGTAACATTTACTGTTGTGCCTCGTCTCTTACAAGCTTTCCAAAACTTGCAAACTGCTTTTCATGCTGTTCAACATACCTTGTGTCAAATTAAGCTTATCCTCAATACTGACAACTAAACTGTTTTTTTTAATGCAAGAAACCTTTCACCTATTACTACCTGTCTTGGAATTTTAATTGACATTTTAAATTGCATATTCAACAACTTACATAAAAATTGAAGCAGATATTGGGATTTTATTTTAGGAATAAGGCCTGTTTTTCTTTTGAAGCCAGAATGAGGCTAGTACAGTGCCTTGCGAAAGTATTCGGCCCCCTTGAACTTTGCGACCTTTTGCCACATTTCAGGCTTCAAACATAAAGAGAACTGTATTTTTTTTGTGACGAATCAACAAGTGGGACACAATCATGAAGTGGAACGACATTTATTGGATATTTCAAACTTTTTTAACAAATCAAAAACTGAAATTGGGCGTGCAAAATTATTATTATGAATGCTTCCGCTCAGTGTTTGCGATCAATTGACACTCTTTACCATGGTACTTATTTTAAACTGCAAAACCCTTACTGCATTTTGTATACCAGGGTTGGCTGGCCTTCTCTAGTCACTCGTAGGCTCCGGCGCTGGTATACTTTTATTTCCAAAGCCATTTTGGGTTTACTACCTTCTTGGGGGGCATTTTTATTGTTCAGAAATGTGGTGGGTACTCTCTTCCTTCGCTGGACTTTATCCTGCTAACTGTTCCAAATGTCCGAACTGAATTCGGTGAAAGGGCTTTTATGTACTCTGTTCCATTGTCTTGGAAAGCCTTACAAAATACTTTTAAACTGGAAGAACTTGTCCCGATTGTTGTTTTTAAATCACTGATGAAGGATTTTGAGGCTGATTCCTGACCTGTCAATGTTTTTAATTAGCTGTTTTAGGATTTTGTTTATACTCTTGTGAATTCAATGGTTTTTACTAGATTACTTGTAGTTTTTCATGTGTGTCTGTAATTTTTGTAATGACCTGGTGCTGCCTATCTCGGCCAGGACGCTCTTGAAAAAGAGATTGTATATCTCAATGAGCCCTTCCTGGTTAAATAAAGTTCCTAAATACATTTCAAATGTATTGGAAACAGGTTATCAAGTTGTTTCACATGCCATGTAACATAATTGTAAACAATGTTTTGTGTGAAATTTGTGGTTTATGGGTATAAAAACCTACTAGAGTAAGGAAGTCTAGGCCTATGTGACAATACTTCCTCATTTAGGTTTAGTCATTTGTCAAAGTATGGCGACTGTGCGTTTCACCCTCTCTATTCTACTAACTCTCCTCCATCAAGCAGGTAAAAGCATTTTCTAAAACATCTGTATAGTGATATTTAATATATTGATTAGACATGTAATCTGGTTAGTAAGTAACAGGCAGTATAATTTGTACTGATTACTCTGCTTATAACCAGTCCAAATCAAATTGTCACATGCGCCGAATACAACAGGTATAGATCTTACCGTGAAATGCTTACTTAAAAGCCCTTAACCAACAATGCAGTTCAATAAATAGATTTAATAAAATATTTACTTGAACAAAAAATCCAATCAACAAAAAGTAACACAAATGTACATAACAATAACGAGACTATATACAGGGGGTACCGAGTCAGTGTACAGGGTAGTCGAGGTAATTTGTAAAGTGACTATGCATAGATAATAAACAGTGAGTAGCAGCAGTGTAAAAACAAATGGAAATAGTCTGGGTGGCCATTTTATTAGTGTATTGGTGTACTGGATGTCTAGCCAGTGGGTACTGGATGTCTAGCCAGTGGGTACTGGATGTCTAGCCAGTGGGTACTGGATGTCTAGCCAGTGGGTACTGGATGTCTAGCCAGTGGGTACTGGATGTCTAGCCAGTGGGTACTGGATGTCTAGCCAGTGGGTACTGGATGTCTAAGCAGTCTAGCCAGTGTACTTGTTTTCCAAACAGCCTAACGGTTGCCTAAGCAGTCTAACCAGTGTATTGGTTGCCTAAGCTGTCTAACCAGTGTATTGGTTGCCTAAGCTGTCTAGCCAGTGCGTACTGGTTGCCTAGCCAGTGCGTACTGGTTGCCTAGCCAGTGCGTACTGGTTGCCTAGCCAGTGCGTACTGGTTGCCTAGCCAGTGCGTACTGGTTGCCTAGCCAGTGCGTACTGGTTGCCTAGCCAGTGCGTACTGGTTGCCTAGCCAGTGCGTACTGGTTGCCTAGCCAGTGCGTACTGGTTGCCTAGCCAGTGCGTACTGGTTGCCTAGCCAGTGGGTACTGGTTGCCTAGCCAGTGCGTACTGGTTGCCTAGCCAGTGGGTGACACAGGAACTTAGATGAAGTCACATGATCTAATGAAGTACTAAAGTTAAGTCATGAGATGTTGATTTTTACAACATCCAAGTAATTGATAGACTTTTAAATTGAAAGTACAGTATGTAATTAACTGTAGGGCACATATAAAAAATAAAAAAAATACTGGTTTTAAATGTTTTGTAATACAACAATTAATGAGTAATACAACAATGTTTGATTGTGATAGTATACTGTACTCTTGTAAGAACAAGTTCAGTGTCATTACTGTAAAGTCAGTGAAAGGAAACTACGCCATTTGTAGCATAGAACTTCTCGCTCCCGGAAATGCAACGCTCAGCTGTTTTTAGACATGTCTGTCAGCCAACCACATATGTGGACTGAAAAAAACTTGGATGCTCAAGAGAGGGAGTCATCTATGCTTTTAGGCAGATTAGGTTGTACTTCCTGGAGTTATACTTCATCAAGTTGCTTTTACTGAACGGTTTCTGAAACGGAACTTTATTTTTATTTAACCTTTATTTAACTAGGCAAGTGAGTTAAGAACACATTCTCATTTACAATGACAGCCTAGGAACAGTGGGGGAACTGCCTTGTTCAGCGGCAGAACGACCGATTTTTACCTCGTCAGCTCAGGGATTTGATCCAGCAACCTTTTGGTTATTGGCCCAACCTGCCGCCCCAACTGAACAGTTGATAGTGTGTATCATATCCTAGTTCTTTATTGTAAAAGTACTTCTGTATTACTTGAAACAAAGGTTTTGACTCTGTTGATCTAAAGGCAGCTGATCTTTTTAATGGGTTAATATTTAAACCGTTTAGCAAATAGGGTGTATAGAGAAATTCTAGCCCAAACTACAAAGCCTGCAAATTGGATCATTACGATGTGTCAGCCAGTTTGTTTTTGCAAATAGCCAATCATTTTGCACATTTTCCTTTTAAGGGGTTGCATTGCTAAATTCATATCTTACTGCTCTATTTGTCACATTGTTTGATGGGCTTTTTCATCTTTTTTTACATGAAGTATTCTGTGTTTATTTCAGAGCCCAGTGCTGAGACCTCTGTGTTTATTTCAGAGCCCAGTGCTGAGACCTCTGTGTTTGTGCTGAAGGGACAGGATGTTCTCCTGAATGTCCAGACAAATGTTCAACTGAAAGATGTTGATGTGCTATTTTGGAAGTTTAACACATCAACCAATGTTATAAAGTACCCCCCAAAAGTTACCTTTGAAAGGTACCGAGGTAGGGCTGAATTTAGTGAGGGAGACTTATGTCTGCTACTGAAGAACCTCCAGGAAGGAGACAGTGGACTTTATGATGCAGTAGTGAGTGGTAACAATGACAAACGTTGCTACATACTTGATAAAAGTCCAAGGTATGTCTGACAGTTTTTCTATTTTATTATAAAGTAACACAGTTACAGTATCAATCAATAGAGCTAAACATAGTGTACAGGTTAAATGCATATTCATTGGGACTCTAGCTCATGTACTCAGGCTAATAAACTAACAATAAATGGTTTCTATATGTTTTCAGTGAGTTGTGCCTCCAGTCCTGACAGTGAACTCTGACTCCACCATCAATGACACCTGTACACACACAATATACTAGACTACATGTCATATAAACTCCACTCCAGACCTGACTGCCCTTGACCAGCACAAAAACATCCTGTGGTGTACTGCATTAGCATCGAATAGCCCCCGCAATATGCAACTTTTCAGGGAAGTTAGGAACCAATATACACAGGCAGTTAGGAAAGCAAAGGCTAGCTTTTTCAAACAAAAATGTGAGTCCTGTAGAACAAACTCTCAAGTTCTGGAACACGATAAAGTCCATGGAGAATAAGAGCACCTCCTCCCAGCTGCCCACTGCACTGAGGCTAGGAAACAATGTCACCGCCGATAAATCCACTATAATTGAGAATTTCAATAAGCATTTTTCTACGGCTGGCCATGCTTTCCACCTGGCTACACCTACCCTGGTCAACAGCCCTGTACCCCCCCCCACAGCAACTTTCCCAAGCCTCCCCATTTCTCCTTCACCCAAATCCAGATAGCCGATGTTCTGAAAAAGCTGCAAAATCTGGACCCCTACGAATCAGCCGGGCTAGACAATCTGAACCCTTTCTAAAATTATCCGCCGCATTTGTTGCAACCCCTATTACTAGCCTGTTCAACCTCGCTTTCATATTGTCTGAGATCCCCAAAGATTGGAAAGCTGCCACGGTCATCCCCCTCTTCAAAGGGGGAGACACCCTAGACCCACACTGCTACAGACCTATCTATCCTACCCTGCCATTCTAAGGTCTTCGAAAGCCAAGTTAACAAACAGATCACCAACCATTTCGAATCCCACCGTACTTTCTCCACCATGCAATATGGTTTCCGAGCTGGTCACGGGTGCAACTCAGCCACACTCAAGGTCTTAAACGAGATCATAACCGCCATTGAGAAGAGACAATACTGTGCACCTGTATTCATCGACCTGCCCAAGGCTTTCGACTGTCAATCACCACATTCTTATCGGCAGACTCAACAGCCTTGGTTTCTCAAATGACTGCCTCGCCTGGTTCATCGACTACTTCTCAGAGTTCAGTGTCAAATCGGAGGGCCTGTTGTCCGGACCTCTGGCAATCACTATGGGGGTACCACAGGGTTCAATTCTCAGGCCGACTCTTTTCTCTATTCATCAATGATGTCGCTCTTGCTGTTGGTGATTCTCTGATCCACCTCTACGCAGATGACATCATTCTGTATAATTCTGGCCCTTCTTTGGACACTGTGTTAACTAACCGCTAGATGAGCGTCAATGCCATACAACTCTCCTTCCATAGCCTCCAACTGCTAAACTAAATCCATACTCTTCAACCAATCACTGCCTGCACCTGCCCGCCCATCCAGCATCACTACTCTGGACGGTTCTGACTTAGAATATGTGGACAACTACAAATACCTAGGTGTTTGATTAGATTGTAAACTCTCCTTCCAGACTCACGTTAAGCATCTCCAATCCAAAATTAAATCTAGAATCGGCTTCCTATTTCACAACAAAGCATCCTTCACTCATGCTACCAAACCTCCCCTCAAATTTGACCATCCTACCGATCCGTGACTTCGGCGATGTCATTTACAAAATAGCCTCCAACACTCTACTCAGACTGCATCCAATTTGCTATCACAGTGCCATCCGTTTTGTCACCAAAACCCTATATACTACTCACCACCTCGACCTGTATGCTCTCGTTGGCTGGCCTCGCTTCATTGTCGTCGCCAAACCCACTGGCTCCAGATTCTCTATAAGTCTTTGCTAGGTAAAGCTCCGCCTTATTTCAGCTCACTGGTCACCATAGCAGCACCCACACGTACCACGCGCTCCAGCAGGTATATTTCACTGGTCACCCCAAAGCCAATTCCTACTTTGGCCGCCTTTCCTTCCAATTCTCTGCTGGCAATGACTGGAACCAATTGTAAAAATCACTGAAGCTGGAGACATACATCTCCCTCTCTAACTTTAAGCACCAGCTGTCAGAGCAGCTCACATATCACTGCACCTGTACATAGCCCATCCAACTATCTCATCCCCATACTGTTATTTTTTTGCTCCTTTGCATCCCAGTATCTCTACTTGCACATTTATCACTCCAGTGTTGTAATTGCTCAATTGTAATTATTTCACCACTATGGCCTATTTATTGCCATTTATTCATATCTTACCTCATTTGCACACACTGTACGTAGACTTTTCTATTGTGTTATTGACTGTATCAAATCGCATTTATTTACAGTGCCTTGCGAAAGTATTCGGCCCCCTTGAACTTTGCGACCTTTTGCCACATTTCAGGCTTCAAACATAAAGATATAAAACTATTTTTTTTGTGAAGAATCAACAAGTGGGACACAATCATGAAGTGGAATGACATTTATTGGATATTTCATACTTTTTTAACAAATCAAAAACTGAAATTGGGCGTGCAAAATTATTCAGCCCCTTTACTTTCAGTGCAGCAAACTCTCTCCAGAAGTTCAGTGAGGATCTCTGAATGATCCAATGTTGACCTAAATGACTAATGATAAATACAATCCACCTGTGTGTAATCAAGTCTCCGTATAAATGCACCTGCACTGTGATAGTCTCAGAGGTCCGTTAAAAGGGCAGAGAGCATCATGAAGAACAAGGAACACACCAGGCAGGTCCGAGATACTGTTGTGAAGAAGTTTAAAGCCGGATTTGGATACAAAAAGATTTCCCAATCTTTAAACATCCCAAGGAGCACTGTGCAAGCGATAATATTGAAATGGAAGGAGTATCAGACCACTGCAAATCTACCAAGACCTGGCCGTCTAACTTTTAGCTCATACAAGGAGAAGACTGATCAGAGATGCAGCCAAGAGGCCCATGATCACTCTGGATGAACTGCAGAGATCTACAGCTGAGGTGGGAGACTCTGTCCATAGGACAACAATCAGTCGTATATTGCACAAATCTGGCCTTTATGGAAGAGTGGCAAGAAAGCCATTTCTTAAAGATATCCATAAAAAGTGTTTAAAGTTTGCCACAAGCGACCTGGGAGACACACCAAACATGTGGAAGAAGGTGCTCTGGTCAGATGAAACCAAAATGGAACTTTTTGGCAACAATGCAGAACGTTATGTTTGGCGTAAAAGCAACACAGCTCATCACCCTGAACACACCATCCCCACTGTCAAACATGGTGGTGGCAGCATCATGGTTTGGGCCTGCTTTTCTTCAGCAGGGACAGGGAAGATGGTTAAAATTGATGGGAAGATGGATGGAGCCAAATACAGGACCATTCTGGAAGAACCTGATGGAGTCTGCAAAAGACCTGAGACTGGGACGGAGATTTGTCTTCCAACAAGACAATGATCCAAAACATAAAGCAAAATCTACAATGGAATGGTTCAAAAATAAACATATCCAGGTGTTAGAATGGATTCAGGTCTGGACTTTGACAATCGAGAATCTGTGGAAAGAACTGAAAACTGCTGTTCACAAATGCTCTCCATCCAACCTCACTGAGCTCGAGCTGTTTTGCAAGGAGGAATGGGAAAAAATGTCAGTCTCTCGATGTGCAAAACTGATAGACATACCCCAAGCGACTTACAGCTGTAATCGCAGCAAAAGGTGGCGCTACAAAGTATTAACTTAAGGGGGCTGAATAATTTTGCACGCTCAATTTTTCAGTTTTTGATTTGTTAAAAAAGTTTGAAATATCCAATAAATGTCGTTCCACCTCATGATTGTGTCCCACTTGTTGTTGATTCTTCACAAAAAAATAGTTTTATATCTTTATGTTTGAAGCCTGAAATGTGGCAAAAGGTCGCAAAGTTCAAGGGGGCCGAATACTTTCGCAAGGCACTGTATACACCTATCAGCAATGGGTGTGGCAGAAATAGCCGAATTCACTCATTTGAAGGGGTGTCCAGATACCGTTACAATGTGGTGTATATTAAACAGTTCATATGTATATGTATATGTATATGTATATGTATATGGAGCGTCTCTGAACATCTTACCTTTAAATATTTATTATATTTTTATGTTGAATTATAGGTGACAAAGAGGAAATTATAAACAGAGTATGCTACAGTCAGGGTAAGATACTGTACCTTAGCTAATGTTATTGGAAAATGTATACATTCTTAATTAAAGAAAGTTACGTTCATTTAATGCTTACATTTTAGTGCATTGAACAGCCACTGAGAAATATTACATTTATTGATTTGAGGTAATTAATGACCTTGTTTTATACCCGGGTCACCGTTCATAAATTCATAGTGAAGTTGTTACTGTATGTTTTTATTCTCCAGACTCCAGGTAACAGTCATGTAGGTGGTGAAGAGCAGGAATCTACAGGTCCAGCATCACCCTCCATCTACAGTATGGTGGGACTACCCCAACCCCAGCCTGTTAACCACCAGCCTTTGCCTGTGGACCTCCCCATGGCCACCATGACCTCCATGCCTGAGAGTTTATATGCTGTGGTGGGGGAAAGACTAGCCAACAATAATAATGAATTTTAACATTATTCTAGGCTGGGATTAACTCCGATTTTATTAGATTGCCCTTTGTTGGCTAAGCATCTTTTTAAAGCCAATGTTCCTGCATTCTCTGAGACAGCTTGCACAATAAATGCTGCATATGCTAGCTAAATCGGAAATGATCTGTAAATGGTGCCTAGATGCAGTGGTGACCCATCATTCAGGGCAGGTGTTTTGAGCCCAACATTTTTAGCAATGGGCTTGCCTGTTTTGCATGTTATTTTGGCATTAATACGTGTCACATATCAGTTTGCAAACAATGTAAAAAAATAAATAAATATCATTTAGTTAATAAAGCCTCTTACAAACATGGTCTCTTTTTTGTTTTCTTGAGTAATGGAGCTCCAAAATGCAGGTGTTTCAGCCTAGCTCAGTGCTTTCTGTGGTGGTGGGGCAAGCCAGCAGAAAATACGCTGTAGAGTTTCACACATTGGCCGCTGAGAGTGCCTGGAACCTGGAGGCTCTGTTCAATACCTTCCTTCGGGGGAAATAAAAGATGAGTTTGCAGCGCAGGAGTTACCATTGGACCTCGATTCCCTCATCGCCCTTACAATTAGGATTGTTGGGCGTCTACGACAACGTCGGGGTGAGAGGTCGCGTTTCAGGAACATTCATTCATCCACTGCTGCTTGCTCACCTCCGAGGGAATCCAGAGGTCCCTGAAGTGTGCACTTCCGAGAGGAGCCGAAGCCACCCGAGTTCCCTCGAGAATCATCGGCGACGAGTGAGTCGGTTACTCATGAGCCTATGCAACTGGGCAGAGCTGGACTATCGCCTAGGGAACGTTCCCGTAGACTGAGTTCCAACTGTTATTGGTACTGTGGGGCTGTGGGACATTGTATTGCCACCTGCCCTGTTAAGAGATCTATTTCTTTAGTAGGTACAAGTACTCTGGTGAGAAACTGGGAATCCTCTAATTCCCATCATCCACACTCCTTTTTATGATACTGCTGTGTGGAGACAAGTCTAAGTCTCTCCGGGCGGATCAGAGTTTTATGGACGCTACCCTAGTTTCTGAATTATGTATCCTCACTCAACTCCTCTCTGTTCCCATGGACGCTAAGCCATTGGAAGTGTTACCCACAGCACTGTTCCTGTTAATCTGCGGGTTTCAAGAAATCACAGTGAGGCTATACAGCTTTTCCTCATTGAGTCCCCCATGTTCCTGTTGTTTTGGGATTTTTTTTAACTGGACCACGAGTTCAATCCTGGGTTGGAGTCCGTTCTGTCATTCCCATTGTCTCAAAGTGGCGCAGCCTTCCCTGAGATGTCCTCATCAGGGCTGAAGTAAAGCCTCATATTTCTCTGCCGTTCCCGCAGAGTACCATGCCATCCTGGAGGTCTTCAGCAAGACACAGGCTACTTCTCTTCCCCCGCATTGTCCCTACGATTGTGCCATTGACCTTCTCCCAGGCACCACACCGCCTCGTGGTTGGCTATATTCCCTATCCGGCCCGGAGACCAAGGCCATGGAGTATATTGAGGACTCTCTGGCTGTTGGGGGCATCCGTCCTCCTGCATCCCCTGCCTGCGCAGGGTTTTTCTTTGTGGAAAAGAAGAACAAGACGCTGCGTCCGTGCATTGATTAATGACTTAACGGTCAAGAATCGTAACCCCCTACCACTCCTCTCCTCAGCTTTCAAACCTCTCCAGGAGGCTACCATCTTCTCCAAGCTGGACCTTCGGAGTGCATACCACCTGGTTCGGATATGCGAAGGAGATGAGTGGAAGACAGCCTTCAACACTGCCAGTGGACATTATGAGTACCTGGTCATGCTGTTTGGACTCACCAACTCACCACTGTCTTCCAGGCCCTGGTAAACGATGTGCTCCGTGACATGTTAAATTGATTCGTGTTCGTAAACCTCAACGACATCTTGGTGTTTTCCCGTTCTGTCCAAGAACAAGTGTTTCATGTTCAACAAGTCCTTCAGCACCTCCTGGATAACCAGTTATTTGTGAAAGCGGAGAAGTGCGAGTTCCACCATTCTACAATCACCTTTCTCGGATATGTCATCACTGAAGGAAATGTCCAGATGGACCCTGAAAAGTTGAAAGCAGAAGTGGATTGGTCCCAACCGACGTCCAGGGTGCAGCTACAACGTTTCCTGGGGTTTGCCAACTTCTCCCGCCGTTTCATTCGAGGCTACAGCACCAGTTGTGTAGGGATGCTACGGGAAAATGCAGCGTTTCCGAGCTATTGTGAATATCATGCTATTTTTATTGTTCTCATTGTGGGTTTGCTATTTGCCACTAGCATTGTTTTATTATAGAAAAGCTGCTGCAACCGAGCGTAGCATTAG
The DNA here is from genome assembly GCF_018296145.1 of Oncorhynchus tshawytscha. Classification (NCBI taxonomy): domain Eukaryota; kingdom Metazoa; phylum Chordata; class Actinopteri; order Salmoniformes; family Salmonidae; genus Oncorhynchus; species Oncorhynchus tshawytscha. The sequence continues at coordinate 75,050,787 of NC_056438.1, read as the reverse complement.
CACAGTAGTTTGAGGTGTGCATTGAAATACCAGTATTTAATTTATCATAATTGAATATCATTGATCTACAGGAAGAGCCCTGGTTACTGTTTATTTATACTGAACAAAAATATAAACGCAGCCTGAAAAGATTTCAAAGATTTTACTGAGTTACAGTTCATATAAGGAAATCAGTCAATTGAAATCAATGAATTAGGCATTAATCTATGGATTTCACATGACTGGACAGGGGTGCAGCCATGGGTGGGCATAGGATGGCATATGCCCACCCAATGGAGAGCCAGGCCCAGCCAATCAGAATGATTTTTTTTTCTCCCTACAAAAGGGCTTTATTACAGACAGAAATACTCCTGTATCATTAGCTGTCAGGGTTGCTGGTCTCAGACAATCCCGCAGGTGAAGAAGCCGGATGTGGAGGTCCTGGTCTGGCGTGGTTAAATGGGGTCTGTGGTTGTGAGGCCGGTTGGACGTACTGCAAAATTCTCTAAAATGACGTTGGAGGCGAGTTATGGTAGAGAAATGAACATTCAATTATCTGGCAACAGCTCTGGTGGACATTCCTGCAGTCAGCACGCCAATTGCACACTCCCTCAAAACTTGAGACATTTGTGGCATTGTGTTATCTGACAAAACATTTTAGAGTGGTCTTTTATTGTCCCCAGAACAAGGTGCACTTGTGTAATGATCATGCTGTTAAATCAGCTTATTGATATGCCACCCCTGTGGATGGATTATCTTGGCAAATGAGAAATGCCCTCTAACAGGGATGTAAACAAATTTGTGCACAACATTTGAGAGAAATATGCTTTTTGTGCTTGTGGAAACTTTTGGGGATCTTTTTATTTCAGCTCATGGAACATGGGACCAACACTGTACATGTTGCCTTTATAATTTTGTTCAGTAGAGCTTTTTGATAATAGAGTTGTTTGATGAATTATTATCTTAGCTAGCGAATAGCTAATGTTTACTCACCTTTCACATTGATCAGTTGTAAGTTATCTCTTATCTGTGCATCTCCAACCATCCACACGCTTCCTGCTTCTCAGTGCATCTTTTGACCAACGTTCTCAATTTCAATTATATGCACGGGTGCCCTTTACTCACGAGCGCAATGCTAGTTCCAAAACAAACCCTTATTTTGAAAAGGGTTCTTCAAAACACCCCTTAAGACTACAAAAGTAAAAAAAATAATTAGAATTGATGGCAGTGTTTAGGTTCTTAAATTAACCTTAAGGATTTTTTTTTACCTTCAATTATCCTGAAAGGTCCTCCAAGAACCATTTATTTTTAGTGTGGTCTTTCAGTGGACACCCCCTTGAGTGTCTTTCAGAACCCCTCCTAGAACCCCACCTGATTCGTTTTGTTGTTAGCGACTCTTTGTTAGTTCCCCTTCTGTTTGAATGACAATTTTTGGCTTTGTTGCTGGGAAACGTAACACACCTGAACATGTTATGCAGGTCATCAATCCAAACCCCCAAATTAGATACATTTTCAACACTGATGGTAGTCAAATCATTGTCCATAAAAGGGTAGAAAAGAGGATACTGTGTAAAAAGTCTCTTTGCTTGTATCTGTGTTTCCTGTTGAGTTAAGCTACAATTTAAAATCTCTTTCTGGCTCAAACCACACTGACAGAAGTAACACCAGCAGGCTACGTGTGATTCATGGAACTCATGTGTCTTTCACTTTACTTAAAGCCTGCCAATATAAATGCTTTATAGCTTGTTAAAAGCATGTATGAATTTTTATAATGTCTTGTGATAAGTTATTTATTCTTTGTATCAAAATGTCACCTGACACAAAATGGATTAGTCAGGATCATTAGTCAGGATCAGGATCATCATTAGTCAGGTAATAAGATATTTTAAGAGAGGCATACATGCTCATGACACGTCTTACAAAGCATTACAATAGCCTCATAATGTATCAAACCTGGAGGTTTTCATTAGTCCACTGTTAATACAGGGCCAAAATGTTATGCATGTCAGCAGTCAAGGTTTCAAGATATTGGACATTCAAGAAGCAAAGTGTCGCCGACCACATCCTCATGAGGGTGCAAAAGGCATCATATGAGTTACTGACTTTAAACTACAATTGAGGCTGTCTCTATGTGCTTTTCCACAGCAGAAAAGTCCAATTCAGTAATTTGTTTGAATTGAAGAAGGTTTAATAAAAGCAATATATTAATAGAAAAACAGTTGAGCCATGCATGATCAGGCATTTTCTGTAATACTGAAATATTATAAATATAGAATAGCAATATGTTAAAGTTCATAAGAGTATGAAATGTTCCTATCTAGTATCGGTTCAAAAGGTCCACAGTGCATCACATGGTCTGTGACACCCCTCCCTCTCTCTCAATGGGCCAGGGAAGCTGATCCTAGATCTGTACCTAAGTGAAACTTCAACCTACACCTAAGGGGCCATAATCTGTATTGGTACTATGAGATGAAGCTACTGTCTGTCACTCCAGTAACTAGCTCCAGTACCTAGCTCAACAACTAACAGTATCAGTTGACTGGCCTGCGTGGCCCGATGGCTTCTCTACCACTTCTATCTTCTTCTGCTGTTCTGTGCGGCCTCACTGGCTGTCATCCTGGAACCACCACGTACAGTAACATTTAAAGGACCCTGCTACCAGCGCCATTTCTTCCCAGCCTACCCCAGTGTACGAAGAACCCCGCTTACCTTCTCCGGAGCTCTACGGCGGAGATTCTGGAACCGGCCTTTCTCTCCCAGTGCTCCCTCATCTTCGAGCTGCAACCTTCTTCGTTCCCCTCTCACCCCTCGAGGATAGCGTACCTCATAGTACTGATGTCTGGGAGGGCACTCACCTGGGGCACGGCGGTGTGGGAGCAACAGTCCGCCATCTGCTTCAGTCTGGAGGAGTTTGTGGCGGAAGTATGGAAGGTGTTCGATTCTCCATTGTCCAGGAGATAAGTTACTCGTAAGCTGCTCCAGCTACGTCAAGACTCCCGTAGTGTGGCAGACTATGCAATGGATTTTAGCACGCTGGTGGCTGAGCGTGCCAGGAACCCGGAAGCATTGTTCGACATGTTCCTTCACGGATTATCGGAGGTGATCGAAGATGAGCTCGCAGCCCTGGAGCTGCCCATGGACCTTCAATCCCTCATAGCCTTGACCATCTGGATCGATGGGCGGTTATGAGAATGTAGGAGGGAGAGAGAATCTGTGCCCTGTCGCCACCTCCGTGGAATCCCGGAAACCCCCGAAGTCGACATGTCCGAGTGAACCCGAAGTCACAGAGTTCTCTCGGGAATCATAGATGGCTGCCGACTCGCCTCCTTCGGAGCCCATGCAACGGGGCAGGGCTAAAATGTCTCTGGCTGAGCGCTTACGCAGACTTAACACCCCTAGCTGTCCATTTTGTGGAGCTACAGGATATTTCTTAGCTACCTGCCATTAAAAACCCAGATTCATCAAGTAGGTATGAGTACACTGGTGAGTTGTACAGGGAGTTTCCCATCCTACATTGCTCGTACCCCTCTCCATGCTACCCTGTTGTTGGGCGACCATTCCAAATCTCTCCGGGTACTCATTGACTCTATGGACGACGAGAGCTTTATGGACGCTACCCTTGTGTTGAAACTGGGAATCCCCACACAACCCCTCCATTCCTTTGGATGTCAGAGCGATGGAAGGGTGCTCTATTGGCAGTCCCCCACACTACATTAAGAGTGTCAGGCAATCACAGTGAGAGTATGCAATTCCTGCCCATTGAATCCCCTCATGCACTCATGCACTCATGGTTTTGGGGTTCTCCTGGTTCCAGAGGCACAATCCTCTGATCGACTGGGCTCCTGGTTCTATCCTGGGTTGGACCCAGATTCGCCATGAGCATTGCCTGAAGTCGGCACTCCTTGCCCTGGGACGTCTTCCTGCGGGCTTGGGAAAATCCCTGAACCTCTCCGCCGTTCCAGCAGAATACCAGGACCTCTGGGAGGTTTTCAGCAAGGCCCGTGCCTCCTCGCTTCTTGCGCATCGGCCCTATGACTGCGCCATCGACCTTCTCCTGGGCACTACACCTCCACGGGTGCGACTTTATTCCCTGTCGGGTACGGAGACCAAAGCAATGGAAGGGTATATTGAGGACTCTCTCACTGCTGGGTTTATGCGTCCCTCTTCCTCCCCCGCCGGCTCAGGGTTCTTATTTGTGCAGAAGGACTGTTTTCATGTACATTCCCTTATGTGTAAGCTTCTAATGTGACTCAGGCTTTACAAAGTGTATCAGTGAACTGTACTCTGGTTTTCGTTACACAACAATAGAAATACAGTATATTGCTGCTGTTTGTCTGATATCCAACAGTCCATGATCAACTCTCAGCTCTGCTCACAAGGGTGTTTCAAAAAGCTGTCAGTCAAGGTGAGCTCATGAATAGTATACCTGCACAACATCATAAAATTATTTCCAGGTAATAACGGTTAATGGCATTCTGCTTCCGGCTTTTCACCGTTGTTGGTAATACATTAGCTTTGTTAAAAGTATTGTTTATATATACAGTACCAGTCAAAAGTTTGGACACACCTACTCATTCAAGGGGTTTTCTTTATTTTGACTATTTTCTACATTGTAGAATATTTGTAAAGACATCGAAACTATGAAATAACACATATGGAATCATGTAGTAACCAAAAGTGTTAAACAAATCAAAATATATTTTATATTTGAGATTCTTCAAAGTAGCCATCCTTTGCGCTTGATGACAGCTTTGCACACTCTTGGCATTCTCTCAACCAGCTTCATGAGGTAGTCATCTGGAATGCATTTCAATTAACAGGTGTGCCTTCTCAAAAGTTAATTTGTGTAATTTCTTTCCTTCTTAATGCGTTTGAGACAATCAGTTGCAAGGCAGGGGAGGTATACAGAAGATAGACCTATTTGGTAAAAGACCAAGTCCATATGATGGCAAGAACAGCTCAAATAAGCGAAGAGAAACGACAGTCCATCATTACTTTAAGACATGAAGGTCAGTCAATGTGGAACATTTCAAAAACTTTGAACGTTTCTTCAAGTGCAGTTGCAAAAACCATCAAATGCTGTGATGAAACTGGCTCTCATGAGGACCACCACAGGAAATAAAGACCCAGAGTTACTTCTGCTGCAGAGGAAAAGATCATTAGAGTTAACTGCACCTCAGATTGCACAGAGGTCAAGTAACAGACATCTGAACATCTCAACATCAATGTTTCAGAGGAGACTGAGTGAGTCAGGCCTTCATGGTTGAATTGCTGCAAAGAAACCACTACTAAAGGACACCAATAAGAAGAAGAGACTTGCTTGGGCCAAGAAACACAAGCAATTGACATTAGTCCGGTGGAAATTGGTCCTTTGGTCTGATGAGCCAAGATTTTAGATTTTGGTTCCCACAGCTTTGTGAGACGCATAGTTGGTGAACGAATGATCTCCGCATGTGTGATTCCCACTGTGAAGCATGGAGGAGGAGGTGTGATGGTGTGCGGGTGGTTTGCTGGTGACACTGTCTTTGATTTATTTAGAATTCAAAGCACACTTAACCAGCATGGCTACCACAGCAGTGATACACCATCCCATCTGGTTTGCGCTTAGTGGGACTATCGTGTTTTACTCAAAACACACCTCCAGGCTATGTTAGGGCTAATTGACCAAGAAGGAGAGTGATTGAATGCTGCATCAGATGACCTGGCCTCCACAATGTCCCAACCTCAACCCAATTGAGATGGTTTGGGATGAGTTGGACCACAGCGTGAAGGAAAAGCAGCCAACAAGTGCTCAGCATATGTGGGAACTCCTTCAAGACTGTTGAAAAAGCATTCCAGGTGAAGCTGGGGACCCATGGTAAATCTTGTCAGTCTCTCTCTTCACAACTGTCTTGGTGTGTTTGGACCAAGATAGTTCAGTGGTGATGTAGACACCAAGGACCTTGACCCCTGCCACTTCAGGCCTGCCAATGTTAATGGGGGCCATTTCGTTCCTCCTTTTCCTATTGTCCACGATCAGCTCCTTTGTCTTGCTCACATTGAGGGAGAGGTTGCTGTCCTGGCACCACACTGCCAGGTCTCTGACCTCCCCCTTATAGGCTGTATCATCGTTGTCGGTGATCAGGCCTACCACTGTTGTGTCATCAGCAAACTTAATGATGGTGTTGGAGTCGTGCTTGGCCACACAGTCGTAGGTGAACAGGGAGTACAGGAGGGGAATAAGCACGCACCCCTGAGGGGCCCCAGTGTTGAGGATTAGGGTGGCAGATGTGTTGTTGCCTACCCTTACCACCTGGTGGCAGCCCGTCAGAAAGTCCAGGATCCAGTTGCAGAGGAGGTGTTTAGTCCCAGGGTCCTTAGCTGAGTGATGAACTTCGTTGGTACTATGGTGTTGAACACTGAGCTGTAGTCAATGAACAGCATTCTCACATAGGTGTTCCTTTTGTCCAGGTGGGAATGGGCAGTGTGGAGTGTGATTGAGATTGCATCTTCTGTGGATCTGTTGGGGTGGTACGCGAATTGAGGTGGGTCTCACCACGATGGTGTTGATGTGAACCATGACCAGCTTTTCAAAGCACTTCGTGGCTACCGACATGAGTTCTACGGGTCGATAATCATTTAGGCAGGTTCCTTTCTCTTTCTTGTGCACAGGGACTATGGTGGTCTGTTTTATCAGATGAAGTTATTATTTTTTATAGAAACAGTTTACCTTTGTCCTGGATGCAAAGTGTTATGTTTGTGGAAAATGCAACACACTGAGTACCACTTCATGTTTTCAAGCATGGTGGTGACTGCATCATGTTGTGGATATGCTTGTCATCTGCAAGGACTAGGGAGTTTGTTTAAACATAAATGGAATAGAGCTATGCGCAGCCAAAATCCTAGAGGAAAACCTGGTTCAGTCTACTTTCCATCAGACACTGGGAGACAAATTCACCTTTCAGCAGGACAAGGCACAGTCAAAACAAGGCCAAAAATACACTGGAGTTGCTTACCAAGACGACATAGAATATTACAGTTGAGTTAAATCGGCTTGAAAATCTAAGGACTAATAAAACATTATGGCCTTTCTCTTGCATTTCAAAGATGATGGTACAAAAAAATACAAAAGAACGGTTTTCTCTTTGTATTATCTTTTACCGGATCTATTGTGTTATATTCTAATACATTACTTTCACATTTCCATAAACCTTAAAGTGTTTCCTTTCAAATGGTAGTAATAATATGCATATCCTTGCTTCAGGGCCTGAGCTACAGGCAGTTAGATTTGGGTATGTCATTTTTGGTGAAAATTTTTAAATTGGGGCTAATCCTTAAGAGGATAACATATTTTTAATTACAGGACATTAGCTATAAAACTGCAAATTTTTGCTCAGACTCAATAATTTATTGAGTTTCTATAGCGTAGGTCTAGACCACAACAATTGTCAGCTGGAGTGTTGGGTGTTTGAAGCCTCCAACAGATGGATCCACATAGCTTGAGCAGACAATGTAAAATGTATATTGTGTAAATATCAATGTTAAACCTAAAACATATGAAGTGAACATCCTAAAAACAAATGTATTTCATTCTTACAACATTAAGTGAATGTCCTGTGCAACCTAATTTGCACATGAAGCTAGTTTCTCTCATTTTGTGCACAAATGTTTTCATCCATGTTAGTGAGAATTTCTCATTCGACAAGGTAATCCATCCACCTGACATGTGGCATATCAAGAAGCTGATTTAAAAGCATGATCATTACACAGGTGCACCTTGTGCTGGGGACGAAAGGCAACTAAAATGTGCAGTTCTGTCACACAACACAATGCCACATGTCTCAAGTTTTGAGGGAGTGTGCAATTGGCATGCTGACTGCAGGAATGTCCACCAGAGCTGTTGCCAGAGAATTTAATGTTAATTTCTCTACCAACATTGTTTTAGAAAATTTGTCAGTACAGTACATTCACAACTGAGACGTAAGCTGAACAAGTTCCACAGACATGTTACTAACAGAAATAGACAAATGTGTCCCTGAACAAAGGGGGTTCAAAATCAAAAGTAACAGTCAGTATCTGGTGTGGCCACCAGCTGCATTATGTACTGCAGTGCATCTCCTCCTCGTGGACTGCACCAGATTTGCCAGTTCTTGCTGTGCAAGTTCCCGGACATTTCTGGTGGTAAGGCCCTAGCCCTCACCCAATGATCCAACAGGTCCCAGATGTGCTCAATGGGATTGAGATCTGGGCTCTTCGCTGGCCATGACAGAACACTGACATTCCTGTCTTGCAGGAAATCACGCACAGAACAAGCAGTATGGCTGGTGGCATTATCATGCTGGAGGGTCATGTCAAGATGAACCTGCAGGAAGGGTACCACATGAGGGAGGACGATGTCTTCCCTGTAACGCACAGCGTTGAGATTGCCTGCAATGACAACAAGCTCAGTCCGATGATGCTGTGACACATGGCCCCAGACCATAGGGCGACGTTGTTGCCGGTGATGTCTGGTGAGGACCTGCCTTACAACAGGCCTACAAGCCCTCAGTCCAGCCTTTCTCAGCCTATTACGAAAAGTCTGAGCACTGATGGAGGGATTGTGCGTTCCTGGTGTAACTCGGGCAGTTGTTGTTGCCATCCTGTACCTGTCCCGCAGGTGTGATGTTCTGATGTACCGATCCTGTGCAGGTGTTGGTACACGTGGTCTGCCACTGCGAGGACAATCAGCTGTCCGTCCTGTCTCCCTGTAGCTCTGTCTTAGGCGTCTCACAGTACAGACATGGCAATTTATTGCCCTGGCCACATCTGCAGTCCTCATGCCTCCTTGCAGCATGCTAAGGCATGTTCACACAAATGAGCAGGGACCCTGGGCATCTTTCTTAGTGTTTTTCAGAGTCAGTAGAAATGCCTCTTTAGTGTCCTAGGTTTTCATAACTGTGACCTTAATTGCCTACCGTCTGTAAACTGTTAGTATCTTAACGACCGTTCCACAGGTGCATGTTGATTAATTGTTTATCGTTAATTGAACAAGCATGGGAAACAGTGTTTAAACCCTTTACAATAAAGATCTGTGAGGTTATTTGGATTTTTACGAATTATCTTTGAAAGACAGGGTCCTGAAAAAGGGCCGTTTATTTTTTTGCTGAGTTCATTTCATATGTCCTTTTATGAACTTACTGTAGTCAAGTAGTTTTCAGTACCACTTATAGTATATGGCTCAAATTTGTTGCACATTGAACGTGTTTATTTAAATGAAATGTTTTACATGATACCCAAGTGTCACCATGGACCACACGTAGCCTGTGGGTGTTACTGCTGTGGTTTGAGCCAGGAAGAGAAGTTCCTCTTATTTTAATTAACTCAACAGGAAACACCAACACAAGCGAACAGACTATTTAGTGGCTATCCTCTCTTCTGCCGTATATATCTGTCTGTCTACCTATCATATCTTCTTTGGAGCACCATCTCAACACCATGAAGTTGAAAATGTCTCTCCTTTTAGGGTTTTGATTGGTGACCTGTGTAGCATCATCAGGTAGACTTTTGTATATCTCTAAGGTTCTATTTTTAAAGAGCAGCAATTTAATGGTAAATAAAAACATACTGATGGGCAAAAATACTGCATAAGATTCTAAGTATTATCTGAGGAATTTAGGCATTTACAGTTGAAGTCGGAAGTTTACATACACCTTATCCAAATAAATTTAAACTCAGTTTTTCACAATTCCTGACATTTAATCCTAGTAAAAATTCCGTCTTGGGTCACTTATTTTAAGAATGTGAAATGTCAGAATACTAGTAGAGAGAATGATTTATTTCAGCTTTTAGTTCTTTCATCACATTCCCAGTGGGTCAGAAGTGTACATACACTCAATTAGTATTTGGTAGCATTGCCTTTAAATTGTTTAACTTGGGTCAAATGTTTTGGGTAGCCTTCCACAAGCTCACCACAATAAATTGGGATGGCGTCTATTTTGTGAAGTGCACCAGTCCCCCCTGCAGCAAAGAACCCACACAACGTGATGCTGCCACCCCCGTGCTTCATGGTTGGGATGGTGTTCTTCGGCTTGCAAGCCTCTCCCTTTTTCCTCCAAACATAGCAAAGGTCATTACGGCCAAACAGTTCTATTTTTGTTTCATCAGACCAGAGGACATTTCTCCAAAAAGTCTTTGTCTCCATGTGCAATTGCAAACCGTAGTCAATTTTTTTTAATGGCGGTTTTGGTGCAGTGGCTTCTTCCTTGCTGTGCGGCCTGTCAGGTTATGTCGATATAGGACTCGTTTTACTGTAGATATAGATACTTTTGTACCTGTTTCCTCCAGCATCTTCACAGGGTCCTTTGCTGTTGTTCTGGGATTGATTTGCACTTTTCACACACCACCCACTTTTCACACACCACCCACTTTTCACACACCACCCACTTTTCACACACCACCTACTTTTCGTATGTTAATCTCTAGGAGACAGAACGCGTCTCCTTCCTGAGCGGAATGACGGCGCATGGTCCCATGGTGTTTATACTTGCGTACTATTGTTTTGACAGATGAACGTGGTCCTTCAAGCATTTGGAAATTGCTCCCAAGGATGAACTGGACTTGTGGAGGTCTACAATTTATTTTCTGAAGTCTTGGCTGATTTCTTTTGATTTTCCCATGTCAAGTAAAGAGGCACTGAGTTTGAAGGTAGGCCTTGAAATACATCCACAGGTACACCTCCATTGGACTCAAATTATGTCAATTAGCCTATCAGAAGCTTCTAATGCCATGATGTCATTTTCTGGAATTTTCCAAGCTGTTTAAAGGCACAGTCAACTTAGTGTATGTAAACTTCTGTGATACAGTGAATTAGAAGTGAAATAATCTGTCTGTAAACAATTGTTGGAAAGATTACTTGTGCCATGCACAAAGTAGATGTCCTAACTGATTTACCAAAACTATTGTTTGCTAACAAGAAATGTGTGGAGTGGTTGAAAAACAAGTCTTAAAGACTCCAACCTAAGTGTATGTAAACTTCCAACTTCAAATGTAGGTCTTAGGTGGTGCAGGAAGGCCATACGAGTGGCTCAGCGGTCTAAGGCACTGCGGTCTAAGGCACTGCGGTCTAAGGCAAGTTCTTGAGGCGTCACTACATACCCGGGTTAGATCCTGGGCTGTGACACAGCCGGCTGTGTCTGGGAGACCCAAGAGGCATCACACAATTGGCCCAGCGTCGTCGAAAGGGGAGGATTTATTCGGCCTTGGATTTCCTTGTCCCATTGCGCTCCAATCGACTCCTGTGGAGGGCCGGGTGCCTCCATGCTGACTTCGGTGGTCAGCTGTACGTGTTTCCTCCGAGACATTGGTGCGGCTGGCTTCCGGGTTAAGCGTGCAGTGTGTCAAGAAGCAGTGCGGCTTGGCAGGGTCGTGTTTCGGAGGGAGGACTAATGGCTCTCGACCTTCGCCTCTCCTGAGTCTGTACAGGAGTTGCAGTCATGGGACAAGACTGTAACTACCAATTGGAGAGAAAAAGGGGTGAAAGTACAAAAATTATAACAATTATAATTGAAGTGGTACAGGGCCGTAGTGAACGCCATTGTCGCCATTACTTCAGCTGGTTAGATGGGGTGAGGCTCAGACTGTTCTCTGTCGAATTTTCCCTTCCATGCATCTAGATAACATCTGGAATCACTATCGCCATAACTTCGAGAGAGGACAGTCTAGAACAGGTTAGGGCATTTCTGATTCAGGAAATCCAGACAAACTACTCACCGTATCACTAATTATTACATTCCCAATTTTCTTAATACAATATTGATAAGACAAATGTCAGAGAGCATTACAACACACTGTTGAAACCATTTTGCATATTGGTTTATACTCCCTTATCATATTGGCGACCTCACCGCAGAATTACAGGGTCAAGGAGTTAGAGGGCTAACCCTCGCAGAGAAATCCTGACCAGACAGCAGACCCAATTTGGTGAGATTTGTATTGAAGCAAGACAAAACAACAACAACTTCTTCATATTAATGTCTCTAGGCTACCTGGCGAGGGTGATTAAGTGAGTATGTTCTTTTCCTGTACTTCTACTTATTTAAAGACATTTGAAACATTCTGTGTACCAGGTTTACATTGGGTTTCTCAGTACATTTCTTATCTGGAGAACTTACATGTGTGCAACCCAAAATCCTTATTAGATACTTACTACATTTAATTTGTGTGCCCTTTAAGGTGCATCCTTTCTAACCCGTGAATAACCTACTAAAACTAAATTAAAGACCCCACACAATTAAATGAGACACGGCATTAACACCACTAACAAATAATTCATAACCGGTGGCTTATGTTTGTGTGATGGTGTGTGTGGTAAAACGTAAGGCAAAAACAAACAAATGGCCAGGTCTTACTTAATTGGGAGCTCCCTTTACACCCGAATCCGGGTACTTTTATATTTAATAAAACTGCAGAATTTCACTAACTGCCCTCCCAAGATAACAGCCTCGGGAAACATTTCAAAGCGAGAGATAGGGACACCCCATCCTCTCCTGGAAGAGAACATGTACATTTCATTAGTATTCCCTTTGCCAAATCTTAATCAGCAACTCAAAAGTTTTAATTACAGACAAAACAAAACATGATAACTTCTGTTCACCGGCAGTCCACTGACCTCCCTCCACTCATTAATCGTTTGTGTTTTAATCCATCCCCACGGATACTGCATATACTATTACCAATCTCCATTGGAAATTCAATGCCCTTCTTAGTCATGAACAACATTTTAAAAGGTCGTTTTAGGTTTGGTAACCCCAATGCGTGATGGGGTTAGTCAATTCTATTGGGGGTTAGTCAATTCTATTCTATTCAATTGCAAAGCTATTTCACAATAAGACGGAATTAAGTGTCTCATGAGATAAAACAAATAAAAAATAAATGGTTTTCTGAGCTTGCCTTGTTACGTTTTAGAACCCATTCCCCCGTAATTTTGCATAGATTATCCAACCCCAAAATTGGTTCCACACCCATCGCCATGTATAATGATCTGGGTATTGTTACTGGTCCTATGGTCAGAGACATGGGTATTAGTCGAATCGCTTTTGATTCTTCTCACTACCCCACTAAATGTAATACTTTTTCCTGTTGCAATTCTAGACAATTTCTCAATGCAAGAAATCAGTGATGTCTGAGCGCCAGTATCTATTAGAAAGTTGTATGAGACAAGGCTTCTTACATCCCCCTCCATATAGAAACTGTCCTCTCGGCGAACCACAATCGACCATATAGAGGCCAGCCTCTTAGCATTCCCTCCAAAGGCAGCAAGTGCAGTAGGCTCCCTTACATCCCACACTCCCACACCAACAGCCCCACACCTAAAACAGGTGCTTTGACCTTGGGACCGATTCACTGCCCTTTCCTCCCTGTTTAAATTTTGTCTTACCTTGACCATTGAAACCACTGTTGGTGACTTTCACTGTGGCTGTATTAACCTCTCTAGGGTACGTGGGACGCAAACGTCCCACCTGACCAACATCCAGTGAAAGTGCAGGGCGCCAAATTCAAACAACAGAAATCTCATAATTAAAATTCCTCAAACATACATGTATTATACACCATTTTAAAGATACACTTGTTGTTAATCCCACCACAGTGTCCGATTTCAAAAAGGCTTTACGACAAAAGCATACCATGCGATTATGTTAGGTCTGCACCTACTCACAAAAAAAACACAGCCATTTTTCCAGCCAAAGAGAGGAGTCACAAAAAGCAGAAATAGAGATAAAATGAATCACTAACCTTTGATGATCTTCATCAGATGGCACTCATAGGACTTCATGTTACACAATACATGCATGTTTTGTTCGATAAAGTGCATATTTTTTCCAAAAATGTCAGTTACATTGGCGCGTTAAATTCAGTAATGTGTTGCTTCCAAAACACCCGGTGATTTTGCAGAGAGCCGCATCAATTTACAGAAATAGTCATCATAAACTTTAATATAAGATACAAGTGTTATGCACAGAATTAGAGATATACTTTTCCTTAATGCAACCACTGTGTCAGATTTTTTTTTTTTAGCGGAAAAAGCAAACCACGCAATAATCTGAGTACAGTACAGTGCTCAGACAACAAATCAAGAGCCATACAGATTCCGCCAGATTGGAGTCAACAGAAGTCAGAAATAGCGTTATAAATATTCACTTACCTTTGATCTTCATCAGAATGCACTCCCAGGAATCCCAGTTCCTCCTTTTGTTAGCGCGTTCAGTTTACAAATCCAAACTCACGACGCGCAGGCAGGTCCAGGCAAAAGTTCAGAAGAAAAGTAATATTGCAGTTTGTAGAAACATGTCAAACGATGTATAGAATCAATCTTTAGGATGTTTTTATCTTCAATAATTTCTTCAATAATGATTAAATCTTCAATAATGTTCCATCCAGAGAATTCTTTTGTCTTCCGAATTGTAAAGCTAACTATCATGTGAACACGCGTCATCAGCTCATGCCACTCTGGCAGACACCTGGCTCAAAGAGCCCTCATTCCCCCTTCCTCTATAGTGGAAGCATCGAACAAGGTTCTAAAGACTGTTGACATCTAGTGGAAGCCTTAGGAAGTGCAATATGACCCCACAGACACTGTATATTCGATAGTCTAAGACTTGAAAAACTACAAACCTTAGATTTCCCACTTCCTGGTTGGATTTTTTCTCAGGTTTTTGCCTGCCTTATGAGTTCTGTTATACTCACAGACATCATTCAAACAGTTTTAGAAACTTCAGAGTGTTTTCTATCCAAATCTACTAATAGTATGCATATCCTAGCAGCTGGGCCTGAGTAGCAGGCAGTTTACTCTGGGCACGCTTTTCATCCGGACGTGAAAATACTGCCCCCTACCCCAAAGTGTGGCAGGGTAGCCTAGTGGTTAGAGCGTTGGACTAGTCACCGGAAGGTTGCAAGTTCAAATCCCCGAGCTGACAAGGTACAAATCTGTCATTCTGCCCCTGAACAGGCAGTTAACCCACTGTTCCTAGGCCATCATTGAAAATAAGAATTTGTTCTTAACTGACTTGCCTAGTTAAATAAAGATAAAATAAAAAATTAGATTGGTATTTTCCGTCAGCAGGGAAATGCTGACCAGTTTTATCCAGTTTGCAAAATTTTGATGCTATTTCAATGTTGGTCATTTCTGCACCTCCCTTGACTGCATCTAATGTGTTTAGATGTCCTCTCTCATGGCTCTAATACACGCCCTCTATTAATCATTTTCCAAGATAGTGACCCACTTCCCCAGTGAGTAGTAATGGTATTTGTGCCTCTTAATTGGTCACAGTACCTGTAATGTCTTATACCAGTGTCATGCTTCAAATATCACTGTTGTTGACAACACACATTACCAAAATGATTCACAGTTGTCTTCCCATTTCCACATAATCTGTCATAAACAAGCCTAAGATCACCAATGTGCCATGCCAAGCGTCAGCTGGAGTGGTGTAAAGCTTGCCACCATGGGGCTCTGGAGCAGTGGAAACGCGTTCTGTGGAGTGATGAATCACGCTTCACCATCTGTCAGTCCAACGGATTAATCTGGGTTTGGCGGATGCCAGGAGAACACCACCTGCCCGAAATGCATAGCGCCAACTGTAAAGTTTGGTTTGGGCCCTTAGTTACAGTGGGAAATCTTTATGCTACAGCATAAAATTACATTCTAGACGATTCTGCGCTTCCAACTTTGTGGCAACACTTTCGGGAAAGCCTTTTCCTGTTTCAGCATGACAATGCTCCCGTGCACAAAGCGAGATCCGTACAGAAATGGTTTGTCGAGATCGGTGTAGAAGAACTTGACTGGCCTGCACACAGCCCTGACCTCAACCCCATCGAACACCTTTGGGATGAATTGGAACGCCGACTGCGAGCCAGGCCTAATCGCCCAACATCAGTGCCCGACTTCACTAATGCTATTGTGGCTGAATGGAAGGCCTCCCCGGAAGAGTGGAGGCTATTGTTGCAGAAAAAGGGAGACCAAGTCCATATTAATGCGTAAATACATAATGGTAAATACATCAGCCAATAGCACTCACGGGGTGTTTGAAAGAAGAGAACACGCGATGGCGGTAGGCTATTGCAGTAATTTATTCAGACCCATAACCATTCAATATTTGTGAAGAGAAGTGATAGTTGTCGGCATCTTAAACTAGTCCCATATTATTATTCATTATTCATTACACTGATGAAGATAAGGACAACGAAACGTATTTCATTTAACTGTTGAAAGCAAAGAAGGATTAAAGCAACAATAGAGATAATAAGGAGACACGCTAATGCACACGTTGCACAACATTGGGGGAAATATTACTAAAGGTATTTACATGTCAGCCTGCTAATGCACACGTTGCACAACATTGGGGGAAATATTACTAAAGGTATTTACATGTCAGCCTGCTAATTATAAAAATGTATAATAGGCCCTAATACATTTCTAAATTAAAATCAAATTTGCTTAGCTCATAATTGTAACTTTGCAGGCGGCATGTGCTGCACCAGAATCACATGTTCTCTCCCTGCTTCATGGTTTGAATGAGGTCCGTAATTACAGTCCATATAATACAATACAGTAATACAATCTACACTCAAAGATTACTGAAGATGTTCCATTTATTTACCCAAGAGAGCAGAGCTATATCTATGGGCTTTTCTGTTGTACGTAATGTGCGGTAGCCTATACAGTATATTATAGGCTATGCATTGGATAACAACACAATCATTTGGGCTTTTCTCGGGCTTGGGCTCTTAAAATGTATGGCTCATCAGGCTTCATGCCGATCAAAGCGCTAATCAAATCCAGACATATTTACATATTTATAATGCTTTAGAATGACACTTCCGGAAAAGTTATTTGTTCTCGGAATGGAACATATGTGAAATACCGGGAACATATTCATGTTAAACACTATTGCACACAGAGAGTCCATGCAAATTATGTGATTTGTTAAGCACATTTTTGCTCCTGAACTCATTTAGGCTTGCCATAACAAACGGGTTGAGTGACAAGACACTTCAGCTTTTCATTGTTCATTAATTTCTAAAAACATTATGAGGTATTGTGTGTAGGCCAGTGACACAAAACCTAAAATGTAATCCATTTTAAATTCAGGCTATAACATAACAATATTTGGAAAATGTCAAGGGGAGTGAAATACTTTCTGAAGGCACTGTATACAGTGGGGCAAAAAAGTATTTAGTCAGCCACGAATTGTGCAAGTTCTCCCACTTAAAAAGATGAGAGAGGCCTGTAATTTTCATCATAGGCACACTTCAACTATGACAATTCCATTTCAGTTAATTTCAATGCTTTTCAATTAGGAATTGGGTTTACTTTCTGTATTGACTGGAATTGAAATGGAAGTGTCCCAACCCTTTTTTCTGACGTGCTGGACTAGAGGAACTGTAACATAATGTCTAACTGTTGTAGCCCAGTGACTCCCCCTGCTGGCGTGTCTGTGTACATGTTGAAGATCCTCCTGGTTTCTGTGAGGCTGGTCATCATGATCTCTGCTGTCATCACCCTCTACATCAGGGATACATTCTACAAACAACACGGATTTAAGCGAGTGACAGAAGGGGGCAGAACGACAGATTTGTACCTTGTTATCTCGGGGATTTGAACTTGCAACCTTTCGACTGCTAATCCAACGCTCTAACCACTAGGCTACCCTGCCGCCCCATACAGCAGCAGATGATGGTCCTTTTTATGTAACAATAATGATGTTTCTTTTTATTTAACAATGTACAGTACACAGAAACAGAAGGATGTTGCCTGCACATGTAAACCAGATTGGGTCATTTAAAAAGTTTTCAAAAATATTTACTTTTTCTTTTCATTTGTTGCTATATAAATAACATACCTTAGATATTATTTTTTTATTTGTTATATTTTTTAGGAAGTAGTTCTGAAAGTAACGCTCACAAGCCAAAAGTGGGACCTGAAAATTGCGTGCTACGCCACAAATGTGCAGATATGTGTAACACTTCATTGCTCTCTCTCGCTCTGCTGTGTGTGTGTGTGTGTGTGTGTGTGTGTGTGTGTGTTTGTGTCTTGCTAGCTGTCACTCAAATGGCAAGGGGCTGAAGCTCATCGGCTGAAATGCGAATTTCTACCGGGCTGGCGCACGTTGAGGTAAATGTAGGGAAAATGGTGCCGCACAGCTTCCAGACAACAGCTGCTTATTGAGGTAAAACGTTAATTCTGCGTATAGATTATGCATGTATGAACTACACATTGAAACATACAGCCCAAAGGAAAAAAAACACTTACCAGTCGCCAAAGTACCGTAGCATGTCTTTAGCCTAATGTAAGATAGCATAGCATTTCAAGGCATATTATTAGGGCTTGACATAATATAGCATTACATGACATAGTATAATGCACAGCATAACATGATATAAGAATATCTGACTGTACAGTATCACATGTTTTTGGTTCATTTGTTTCTGTTTAATACCGACCATGATACATTCTTTGTTTCTGTTTAATACCCACTATGATAAATTATTTGTTTCTGTTTAATACCCACTATGATAAATTATTTGTTTCTGTTTAATACCCATTAAGATGAATGATGTGTTTCTGTTTAATACCCACTATGATAAATTATTAAGGTAATTTCTGATGAGCCGACATTTGCAGAGTTTACCGATGCAGTCCCCACACAAGCAGGTACATTGCCTTTAAATTTCAATCACGCTACATGTCACGTTCTGACCTTAGTGCCTTTGTTATGTCTTTGTTTTAGTTTGGTCAGGGCGTGAGTTGGGGTGGGTAGTCTATGTTTTTTTTCTATGTTGTGTTTACGTGTTTGGCCTGGTATGGTTCTCAATCAGAGGCAGGTGTCGTTCGCTGTCTCTGATTGAGAATCATACTTAGGTAGCCTTTTCCCACCTGTGTGTTGTGGGTGATTATTTTCCAGTGTCAGTGTTTGTTCCACACGGGACGGTGTCGGTTTTCATTTATTTCTCTTGTTCCTTTTGTTTTCTGTGTCCAGTGATATTTCATTAAAATATATCATGGACACTTACCATGTTGTGTTTTGGTCTTCTTCTCCTTCACCAGACGAAAACCGTTACAGAATCACCCACCAACCAAGGACCAAGCAGCGTGGTATCAGGCAGCAGCGATCTCCGGACTCATGGACATGGGAGGAGATTTTGGACGGTAAAGGACCCTGGGCACAGGCTGGGGAATATCGCCGCCCCAAGGCAGAGCTGGAGGCAGCGAAAGCTGAGCGGCGGCGATATGAGGAGGCAGCGCGGCAGCGCGAGAGGCAGACCCAAAACATTTTGGGGGGGGCACACGGGGAGTGTGGCAGAGTCAGGTTGGAGACCTGAGCCCACTCCTCGTGCTTACTGTAAGAAGCGCAGTACTGGTCAGGCACCGTGTTATGCGGTCAAGCGCAAGGTGTCGCCAGTACGCACTCATAGCCCGGTGGGCTATAGGCCAGCCCCCCGCCAGTGCCAAGTGAGAGTGGGCATCCAGCCAGGGTGTGTTGTGCCAGCCCAGCGTGTTTGGTCTCCGGTACACCGTTTCGGCCCAGGCTATCCTGCACTGGCTCTGCGTGCTGTGTCTCCGAGGTGCTGGGAGGGTGCAGTGCATTCTATGCCTGCGCTCCGCCCGTTCCGGGCGAATGTGGGTATTGAGCCTAAGGGAGAGGTGTGAGTGGTATGCACCAGATCTCCAGGGCTCACCCACAGCCCGGTTCAACCTGTGCCTGCACTCTGGATGGTCTGGGCTAAAATGGTGATCCAGCCGTGAGGAGTGGTGTCAAGGCTGCGCACCAGGGCTCCAGTGCTCCCCCACAGCCCAGTCGATTCGGTGCCTCCTCCAAGCACCAGGCCTCCTGTAGGTCTCCCCAGCTCGGTGGGTCCTGTGGCAGCCCCATGCACCAGGCTGTCTCTCTGTCTCCTCCCTCCCTCCGCCCGTCTGTCCTGAGCTGCCAGAGCCGCCCGTCTGTCAGGTGCTGCCAGAGCCGCCCGTCTGTCCTGAGCTGCCGGAATCGCCCTTCACTCCGGCGCTGCCGGAGTCTCCCGCCGGTCCGGTGCTGCCGGAATCTCCTGTCCATGCGGGACCCGTGGCAAGGGTCCCAAGTCCGAGGCGAGGGTCGCCGCTCCCAAGGCGCCACTTAAGTGGGCCGAGACTATGGTGGAGTGGGGTCCACGTCCCACGCCAGAGCCGACACCTGACAGACAGACGCCCACCCAGACCCTCCCCTATAGGTTCAGGTTTTGCGGCCGGAGTCCGCACCTTTGGTGGGGGGGGGTACTGTCACGTTCTGACCTTAGTTCCTTTGTTATGTCTTTGTTTTAGTTTGGTCAGGGCGTGAGTTGGGGTGGGTAGTCTATGTTCTTTTTTCTATGTTGTGTTTATGTGTTTGGCCTGGTATGGTTCTCAATTAGAGGCAGGTATCGTTCGTTGTCTCTGATTGAGAATCATACTTAGGTAGCCTGGAAAACCTGGAAAAGAGCTAGGGCGGCTCTTCTCAAGACCACCTCCAGGTATCGTCGACAAGTGGGCTGCCACCGGACTCTGGTTCCTCGCTGTCGTGTAGAGGGTATGGCTGTCCACTTGGGACCTACCCTCCGGGTAGAATCCCATAAACCTTCCCCCCATTTCATTGGTCCTTTCCCATTTCTAGAGTCATTAGTCCCACTGCTGTCCATCTGTTGCTCCGTACTCCGTTTCAAGGATTAAACCCTTGTCTCACTGTCCTCTGTGTTTTCTGCTTCTAGGCCAATCCCTCCCCCCTGTGTCATCGATAGCCAGCTAGCGTATACGGGGAGACGCCTCCTGAGGGTTCGACCACTGTGCAGGGGTTTCCAGTATCCGGTTGAGTGGGAGGGTTATGGCCCGGGAAGAGGTGCTGGGTTCCAGCTAAAGACATCTTGGACCCGTGCCCTCATCGGCGATTTTCACCGCCGACTCCCCAGTCGGCCGGGTATGCACCCAGGTAGGACGCCAGGTGGCGTCCCTAGAGGGGGGGTACTGTCACACCCTGATCTGTTTCACCTGTCCTTGTGATTGTCTCCACCCCCTCCAGGTGTCGCTTATTTTCCCTGTTGTATTTATCCATTTATTTCCTGTCTCTCTGTGCCAGTTCGTCTAATATGTTCAAGTCAACCAACGTGGTTTTCCCCGTGCGCCTGCTTTTCTATTCTCTTTTACTAGTCCTCTCGGTTCTGAACTTGTGCCTGTTTTTCTGGACCCCACTTGCTTGACAATTCTGCCTGCCCTGACCTCGAGCCTGCCTGCCATTCTGTATCTCTGCAACTCTGAACTGGTTTTGACCTTTTGCCTGTCCACGACCATTATTTTGCCTTACCCGTTTGGATTGTTAATAAAAATCTTGGACTCTAACCATCTGCCTCCTGTGTCTGCATCTGGGTCTCGCCTTGTGCCCTTATATACATGTTAAAAACCTGCTAGGAAAAATATAATTACACAATAACAAATCTTATATTAAACACAAGTTGATTTGTAACATGATAAAAATGCATTCTACCCCGTCTTTAATTTCACAAACACCTGAGTTTGGAGAGCATTTTCAGTTCCTATATAAATGTCTAATGTATTGGAAAGAGGTTATCAAGTAATTTCACATGCCATGGAACATTTTAGAATTGCAAACAGAATGTTTTGTGTGTAATTTGTGGTTGTGGGTATACAACCTTCTAGAGGAAGTATAGGCCTATGTGACAATCCTTCCTCATTTACTGTAGGTTTAATCATTTATCAAAGTATGGTGACCTTGCGTTTCACCCTCGCTATTCTACTAACTCTCCTCCATCATTTAGGTAAAAGCATTTTCTAAGACATCTGTATAGTGATATTGATTAGACATGTCTATAATCTGATTAGCAGATACAGTAAGTAACAGACAGTATCATTTGTACTGGTTGTCTAAACAGTGGGTGACACAAGAACTCAGAAGTCATAATCTAATAAAGAACTGAAGTTTTAAGTCATGTGTTGTAATGTGTTGAACTTTACAACATTCAAGTAATTTATTGACTTAAATTTAAAATATGTAATTAACTTTAGGGCAAAATCTTTTGACGATACTGTAGTTTTAAACACATGTTGAAGCTATACACATTTTGGGTTGTGATTATACACAATTTTGGGTTGTGATGGTATACTGATAGTATACACTACTGTGAGAAAGAAGTTATCAGTGTCACAGGAAACATCACCACAACACCATTTGAATCATGGAAACTTCTCACTACCGGAAATGCATAGCTCAACTTGTTTTCGAAATGTCTGTTAGAATTAACCACAAATACATGTCCACCCAAGCTATCTATGCTTTTAGGCAGATTAGGTTGTACTTTCTGGAGTTATTCATGGAGTACAACTTCATCAAGTTCCTTTTACTGAATGGTTTCTGAAACTGAACTTTATTTTACCAGGCAAGTCAGTTAAGAACAAACTCTTATTTACAATGACAGCCTACCAGGGGCAGAACAACAATCCCCTTGTCACCTCTGGGATTTGATCCAGCAGCCTTTCGGTTACTGGCCCAACACTCTACCTGCCACCCCAACTGAACAGTTGATAGTGGGTATCATATCCTAGTGCTGAGGCCTCTATGTTTGTGCTGAAGGGACAGGATGTTTGCCGGGGGAAAAAATGTATGTGCTATATTGGAAATTTAACAGATCAGTCGATGTTGTAATGTACTCCCCAAAAGTAACCTGACTATAGGGGAGGGTTGGATGGGCATCTAGCCTCAGTTGCGGCTCCGGTGCGGGTCGTAGACCCCGCTCCGCTCGCAGATCCGTCAGCTTCGGTGGCGGCTCTGGTGCGGGGATCGTCGCCGGAGGAACCAGACCATAGATTGTCGCCGGAGGAACCGGACCATGGATCGTCGCCGGAGGAACCGGACCGTGTATCGTCGGCACAGGACGTACCGGGCTGTGGAGGCGCACTGGAGGTCTATGGCGTAGAGCTGGCACAACGTGTCCTGGACAGATGACAACCTTCGCACGGCAAGTATGGGGAGCTGGTACAGGATGTATCAAATCAAATCAAATTTATTTATATAGCCCTTTGTACATCAGCTGATATCTCAAAGTGCTATACAGAAACCCAGCCTAAAACCCCAAACAGCAAGCAATGCAGGTGTAGAAGCACGGTGGCTAGGAAAAACTCCCTAGAAAGGCCAAAACCTAGGAAGAAACCTAGAGAGAAACCAGGCTATGTGGGGTGGCCAGTCCTCTTCTGGCTTTGCCGGGTGGAGATTATAACAGAACATGGCCAAGATGTTCAAATGTTCATAAATGACCAGCATGGTCCAATACTAATAAGGCAGAACAGTTGAAACTGGAGCAGCAGCACGGCCAGGTGGACTGGCGACAGCAAGGAGTCATCATGTCAGGTAGTCCTGAGGCATGGTCCTAGGGCTCAGGTCCTCCGAGAGAGAGAAAGAAAGAGAGAAAGAGAGAATTAGAGAAAGCACAATTAAATTCACACAGGACACAGCATAGGACAGGAGAAGTACTCGAGATATAACAAACTGACCCTAGACACATAAACTACTGCAGCATAAATACTGGAGGCTGAGACAGGAGGGGTCAGGAGACACTGTGGCCTCATCCGAGGACACCCCCGGACAGGGCCAAACAGGAAGGATATAACCCCACCCACTTTGCCAAAGCACAGCCCCCACACCACTAGAGGGATATCTTCAACCACCAACTTACCATCCTGAGACAAGGCCGAGTATAGCCCACAAAGATCTCCGCCACGGCACAACCCAAGGGGGGGCGCCAACCCAGACATGAAGATCACATCAGTGACTCAACCCACTCAGGTGACGCACCCCTCCTAGGGACGGTATGAAAGAGCCCCAGTAAGCCAGTGACTCAGCCCTTGTAATAGGGTTAGAGGCAGAGAATCCCAGTGGAAAGAGGGGAACAGGCCAGGCAGAGACAGCAAGGGCAGTTCGTTGCTCCAGAGCCTTTCCGTTCACCGTCCCACTCCTGGGCCAGACTACACTCAATCATATGACCCACTGAAGACTCACTGACTGTCTCTGATTCAGTCCCTTCACTCCCCTCCAAGTTCACCTTCCTCTCCCGGGCTGGCTCTGGTTCACCCCTTGGCTCCGTCGACCATCCCGTGTGGCCCCCCCCAAAAAATGTTTTGAGGCTACTTCTTGGGCCTACGTTGTGGCCGTGAACCCCGGTGTCATCGCTGACCTTCCTTCGCTGCTTCGCCTGCTTCCATGGCAGGCTTTCGTCTCCTGCCATTACTTCCTCCCAAGTCCAGGATGTCCTTAACTCCTGGATCTCCTCCCAAGCCCAGGATACCTGCTCCTCCTGGG
Source organism: Oncorhynchus tshawytscha (assembly GCF_018296145.1). Classification (NCBI taxonomy): domain Eukaryota; kingdom Metazoa; phylum Chordata; class Actinopteri; order Salmoniformes; family Salmonidae; genus Oncorhynchus; species Oncorhynchus tshawytscha. The sequence continues at coordinate 75,026,479 of NC_056438.1, read as the reverse complement.
CACGCTGCTTGGTCCTGGGGTGGTGGGATCTTCTGTCACAAACATTGTTATATGAATCGGACCAAAATGCAGCGGTCTATGGTTCCATCATCTTTTATGAGAAGTGAAACACACAGAAAACAATAAAGCGCAAAAACGAAACGTGAAGCTAATGAAGTGCTCGCAGGCAACTATACATAGACAAGATCCCACAACAAACAGGTGGGAAAAGGCTGCCTAAATATTATCCCCAATCAGAGGCAACGATAGACAGCTGTCTCTGATTGGGAACCATACCAGGCCAACATGGAAATACAAAAACTAGAGTACCCACCCTAGTCACACCCCGACCTAACCAAATTAGAGAATAAAAGGCTCTCTAAGGTCAGGGCGTGACAGGGGCAGGGAGTTCCATCATCTGTAACCACAGCAACCGAGTCTGCTGGGCCAGTGACATGAAGGAGATTGAAAATATTTGTGTATCTAATTCTGAGAAGTCTGGTAAGACACGCATGTATGTACACGTTAAGCTAGCGAGCATTTAGCCAGGTAGCGTAGACAACAAAAAATGGAAAGTGTGTACTGTATAAAAGTCAGACTGTTTTGTCAACATAAAAGCGACGAGGTTTAGCGTTTCTCTACAAGTAGTGTGTCAACAAGTTTTTTTTATACACAAACACACAAAGTAACACTCAGGGTGCAGTGATTTTGATGGTTAGTGACTGTATTTCCAGACCAAGAGGACCACAGCTATGCTGTCATAATCATTGTCGCTGTCTGCGTCGTTGCCATCATAGTTGTCCAGATTTGGGTAAAGCGAAATAGAAGTAAGGTAACTGCTCCTTCGGCAAGATCACTCTTATTACAACAAATTCATTGCATTAATTAAACTATTGTGAATACTCCTAATAACAGGATAATTTCACATTATATATACAGTGCCCTCAGAAAGTATTCAGACCCCTTGACTTTTTCCACATTTTTTCCCCTTGACACAATACTCCATGACAAAACAAAGAGGTTTTTAGAAAATTTGGCTCTTTTTATAAAAAGAAAACTGAAATATCACATTTACATAAGTATTCAGACTATTTACTCAGTACTTTGTTGAAGTACCTTTTGCAGCAAACACATTACATGAAGTATTTTGGCAGCATCCCATTCTTCTCTGCAGATCCTCTCAAGCTCTGTCAGGTTGGATGGGGAGCATTGCTGCATAGCTATTTTCAGGTCTCTCCAGAGATGTTATAACGGGTTCAAGTCTGGGATCTGGCTGGGCCACTCAAAGGCATTGACACCCGAAGCCACTCCTGGGTTGTCTAGGCTGTGCGCATAGGGTCGTTGTCTTGTTGGAAGGTGAACCTTAGCCCCAGTCTGAGGTCTTGATCACTCTGGAGCAGGTTTTCAACACGGATCTCTCTGTACTTTGCTCTGTTCATCATTCCCTCGATCATGACTCCCTAGTCCCTGCCACTGAAAAACATCCCCAAAGCAGGATGTTGCCACTACCATGCCTCACCGTAGGGATGGTGCCAGGTTTCCTCCAGACATGACGCTTGGCATTCAGGCCAATCTTGGTTTCATCAAATAAAATTGAATTTGTCACATGCGCGAAAGCTTCAATAAAAAATAATACATTTAAAAAAAAATGTTAAGTAAAATATAGAAAATAAAAGTAAAAAAATGAACAGCAGCAGTAAAATAATAGCCAAGGATTAATACAGGGGGTATCGGTACAGAGTCAATGTGCGGGGGCACCGGTTAGTCGAGGTAATTGAGGTAATATGTACATGTAGGTAGAGTTATGAAAGTGACCATGTAATAGAAAATAACAGAAAGGAGCAGCAGTGTAAAAGATGTGCCTGGGTAGCCCTTTGATTAGCTGTTCAGGAGTCTTATGGCTTGGGGGTAGAAGCTGTTAAGAAGGCTCTTGGATCTATAATATGCGCTCCGGTACCGCTTGCCGTGCGTTAGCAGAGAGAACAGTCAATGACTAGGGTGGATGGAGTCTTTGACAATTTTTAGAGCCTTCCGCTGACACAGCCTGGTATAGAGGTCCTGGATGGCAGGAAGCTTGGCCCCGGTGATGTACTGGGCCGTACGCATTACCCTCTGTGTTGCCTTGCGATCATACAACACATCCGCCACGCTGGATCCGCCACGCTGGCAGTTGCCATACCAGGCAGTGATGCAACCAGTGCTCTTGATGGTGCAGCTGTAGAACCTTTTGAGGATCTGAGGACCCATGCCAAATCTTTTCAGTCTCCTGAGGGGGAATAGGCTTTGTCTTGCTCTCTTCATGACTTTCTTGGTATGTTTTGACCATGATAGTTTGCTGTGGACGTGGACACCAAGGAACTTGAAGCTCTCAACCTGCTCCACTACAGCCCAGTCGATGAGAATGGGGGTGTGCTCGGTCACCCTTTTCCTGTAGTCCACAATCATCTCCTTTGTCTTGATCATGTTGAGGTAGAAGTTGTTGTCCTGGCACTTCACGGCCACTTCACGGCCAGGTCTCTGACGTCCTCCTGTCTCATCGTTGTTGGTGATCAGGCCTAACACTGTTGTGTCATCAGCAAACTTGATGATGGTGTTGTAGTCGTGCCTGGCCATGCAGTCATAAGTGCACAGGGAGCACAAGAGGGGACTGAGCACGCACCCCTGAGGGGCCTCGTGTTGAGGATCAGCGTGGCGGATGTGTTGTTACCTACCCTTACCACCTGGGGGCGGCCCGTCAGGATGTACAGGATCCAGTTGCAGAGGGAGGTGTTTAGTCCCAGGGTCCCAAGCTCAGTTTTTTTTCTCTTTTTTTCCCACCTTTATTTAACCAGGTAGGCTAGTTGAGAACAAGTTCTAATTTACAACTGCGACCTGGCCAAGATAAAGCATAGCAGTGTGAACAGACAATACAGAGTTACACATGGAGTAAACCAATTAACAAGTCAATAACACAGTAGAAAAAAAAGAGAGTCTATATACATTGTGTGCAAAAGGCATGAGGAGGTAGGCGAATAATTACAATTTTGCAGATTAACACTGGAGTGATAAATGATCAGATGGTCATGTACAGGTAGAGATACTGGTGTGCAAAAGAGCAGAAACGTAAATAAATATAAACAGTATGGGGATGAGGTAGGTAAATTGGGTGGGCTATTTACCGATAGACTATGTACAGCTGCAGCGATCGGTTAGCTGCTCAGATAGCAGATGTTTGAAGTTGGTGAGGGAGATAAAAGTCTCCAACTTCAGCGATTTTTACAATTTGTTCCAGTCACAGGCAGCAGAGAACTGGAACGAAAGGCGGCCAAATGAGGTGTTGGCGTGTTGAAGTTCGTTTGGAGGTTAGATTAGCACAGTGTCCAAGGAAGGGCCGGAAGTATACAGAATGGTGTCGTCTGCGTAGAGGTGGATCAGGGAATGGCCCGCAGCAAGAGCAACCTCATTGATATATACAGAGAAAAGAGTCGGCCCGAGAATTGAACCCTGTGGGACCCCTATAGAGACTGCCAGAGGACCGGACAACATGCCCTCCGATTTGACACACTGAACTCTGTCTGCAAAGTAGTTGGTGAACCAGGCAAGGCAGTCATTAGAAAAACCGAGGCTACTGAGTCTGCCGATAAGAATATGGTGATTGACAGAGTCGAAAGCCTTGGCCAGGTCGATGAAGACGGGTGCACAGTACTGTCTTTTATCGATGGCGGTTATGATATCGTTTAGTACCTTGAGCGTGGCTGAGGTGCACCCGTGACCGGCTCGGAAACCAGATTGCACAGCGGAGAAGGTACGGTGGGATTCGAGATGGTCAGTGACCTGTTTGTTGACTTGGCTTTTGAAGACCTTAGATAGGCAGAGCAGGATGGATATAGGTCTGTAACAGTTTGGGTCCAGGGTGTCTCCCCCTTTGAAGAGGGGGATGACTGCGGCAGCTTTCCAATCCTTGGGGATCTCAGACGATATGAAAGAGAGGTTGAACAGGCTGGTAATAGGGGTTGCGACAATGGCGGCGGATATTTTCAAAAATAGAGGGTCCAGATTGTCAAGCCCAGCTGATTTGTACGGGTCCAGGTTTTGCAGCTCTTTCAGAACATCTGCTATCTGGATTTGGGTAAAGGAGAAACTGGAGAGGCTTGGGCGAGTAGCTGCGGGGGAGGCGGAGCTGTTGGCCGAGGTTGGAGTAGCCAGGAGGAAGGCATGGCCAGCCGTTGAGAAATGCTTGTTGAAGTTTTCGATAATCATGGATTTATCAGTGGTGACCGTGTTACCTAGCCTCAGTGCAGTGGGCAGCTGGGAGGAGGTGCTCTTGTTCTCCATGGACTTTACAGTGTCCCAGAACTTTTTGGAGTTAGAGCTACAGGATGCAAATTTCTGCCTGAAGAAGCTGGCTTTGGCTTTCCTGACTGACTGCGTGTATTGGTTCCTGACTTCCCTGAACAGTTGCATATCGCGGGGACTATTCGATGCTATTGCAGTCCGCCACAGGATGTTTTTGTGCAGGATGTTTTCTTAGTTCTGCGTTTTTTGAACAGAGCATGCTTATCTAAAATGGTGAGGAAGTTACTTTTAAAGAATGACCAGGCATCCTCAACTGACGGGATGAGGTCAATATCCTTCCAGGATACCCGGGCCAGGTCGATTAGAAAGGCCTGCTCGCAGAAGTGTTTTAGGGACAGTTTGACAGTGATGAGGGGTGGTCGTTTGACTGCGGATCCGTAGCGGATACAGGCAATGAGGCAGTGATCGCTGAGATCCTGGTTGAAGACAGCGGAGGTGTATTTGGAGGGCCAGTTGGTCAGGATGACGTCTATGAGGGTGCCCTTGTTTACAGATTTAGGGTTGTACCTGGTGGGTTCCTTGATGATTTGTGTGAGATTGAGGGCATCTAGCTTAGATTGTAGGACTTCCGGGGTTTTAAGCATATCCCAGTTTAGGTCACCTAACAGAACAAACTCTGAAGCTAGATGGGGGGTGATCGATTCACAAATGCTGTCCAGGGCACAGCTGGGAGCTGAGGGGGGGTCGGTAGCAGGCGGCAACAGTGAGAGACTTATTTCTGGAGAGAGTAATTTTTAAAATTAGTAGTTCGAACTGTTTGGGTATGGACCTGGAAAGTATGACATTACTTTACAGGCTATCTCTGCAGTAGACTGCAACTCCTCCCCCTTTGGCAGTTCTATCTTGACAGAAAATGTTATAGTTGGTTATGGAAATCTCAGAATTTTTGGTGGCCTTCCTAAGCCAGGATTCAGACATGACAAGGACATCAGGGTTAGCAGAGTGTGCTAAAGCAGTAAGTAAAACAAACTTAGGGAGGAGGCTTCTGATGTTGACATGCATGAAACCAAGGCTTTTTCGATCACAGAAGTCAACGAATGAGGGTGCCTGGGGACATGCAGGGCCTGGGTTTACCTCCACAATCCCCTCTTTCCACTGGGATTCTCTGCCTCTAACCCTATTACAGGGGCTGAGTCACTGGCTTACTGGGGCTCTCTCATGCCGTCCCTGGAAGGGGTGCGTCACCTGAGTGGGTTGATTCACTGATGTGGTCATCCTGTCTGGGTTGGCGCCCCCCCTTGGGTTGTGCCATGGCAGAGATCTTTGTGGGCTATACTCGGCCTTGTCTCAGGATGGTAAGTTGGTGGTTGAAGATATCCCTCTAGTGGTGTGGGGGCTGTGCTTTGGCAAAGTGGGTGGGGTTATATCCTTCCTGTTTGGCCCTGTCCGGGGGTGTCCTCGGATGGGGCCACAGTGTCTCCTGACCCCTCCTGTCTCAGCCTCCAGTATTTATGCTGCAGTAGTTTATGTGTCAAATCAAATCAAATCAAATCAAATCAAATTTATTTATATAGCCCTTCGTACATCAGCTGATATCTCAAAGTGCTGTACAGAAACCCAGCCTAAAACCCCAAACAGCAAGCAATGCAGGTGTAGAAGCACGGTGGCTAGGAAAAACTCCCTAGAAAGGCCAAAACCTAGGAAGAAACCTAGAGAGGAACCAGGCTATGTGGGGTGGCCAGTCCTCTTCTGGCTGTGCCGGGTGGAGATTATAACAGAACATGGCCAAGATGTTCAAATGTTCATAAATGACCAGCATGGTCGAATAATAATAAGGCAGAACAGTTGAACTGGAGCAGCAGCACAGTCAGGTGGAAGTTGAAACTGGAGCAGCAGCATGGCCAGGTGGACTGGGGACAGCAAGGAGTCATCATGTCAGGTAGTCCTGGGGCATGGTCCTAGGGCTCAGGTCAGTTGAAACTGGAACAGCAGCATGGCCAGGTGGACTGGGGACAGCAAGGAGTCATCATGTCAGGTAGTCCTGGAGCTCAGGTCCTAGGGCTCAGGTCCTCCGAGAGAGAGAAAGAAAGAGAGAAGGAGAGAATTAGAGAACGCACACTTAGATTCACACAGGACACCGAATAGGACAGGAGAAGTACTCCAGATATAACAAACTGACCCCAGCCCCCGACACATAAACTACTGCAGCATAAATACTGGAGGCTGAGACAGGAGGGGTCAGGAGACACTGTGGCCCCATCCGAGGTCACCCCGGACAGGGCCAAACAGGAAGGATATAACCCCACCCACTTTGCCAAAGCACAGCCCCCACACCACTAGAGGGATATCTTCAACCACCAACTTACCATCCTGAGACAAGGCTGAGTATAGCCCACAAAGATCTCCGCCACGGCACAACCCAAGGGGGCGCCAACCCAGACAGGATGACCACAACAGTGAATCAACCCACTCAGGTGACGCACCCCCTCCAGGGACGGCATGAGAGAGCCCCAGCAAGCCAGTGACCCAGCCCCTGTAATAGGGTTAGAGGCAGAGAATCCCAGTGGAAAGAGGGGAACCGGCCAGGCAGAGACAGCAAGGGCGGTTCGTTGCTCCAGAGCCTTTCCGTTCACCTTCCCACTCCTGGGCCAGACTACACTCAATCATATGACCCACTGAAGAGATGAGTCTTCAGTAAAGACTTAAAGGTTGAGACCGAGTTTGCGTCTCTGACATGGGTAGGCAGACCGTTCCATAAAAATGGAGCTCTATAGGAGAAAGCCCTGCCTCCAGCTGTTTGCTTAGAAATTCTAGGGACAATTAGGAGGCCTGCGTCTTGTGACCGTAGCGTACGTGTAGGTATGTACGGCAGGACCAAATCAGAGAGATAGGTAGGAGCAAGCCCATGTAATGCTTTGTAGGTTAGCAGTAAAACCTTGAAATCAGCCCTTGCTTTGACAGGAAGCCAGTGTAGAGAGGCTAGCACTGGAGTAATATGATCAAATTTTTTGGTTCTAGTCAGGATTCTAGCAGCCGTATTTAGCACTAACTGAAGTTTATTTAGTGCTTTATCCGGGTAGCCGGAAAATAGAGCATTGCAGTAGTCTAACCTAGAAGTGACAAAAGCATGGATTAATTTTTCTGCATCATTTTTGGACAGAAAGTTTCTGATTTTTGCAATGTTACGTAGATGGAAAAAGATGTGTCGGGGGCTAGGGTCAGTTTGTTATATCTGGGACCTGTACTTCTCCTGTCCTATTCGGTGTCCTGTGTGAATCTATTTAGTTTGAACATCTTGGCCATGTTCTGTAATTCTCTCCTTCTCTCTTTCTTTCTCTCTCTCGGAGGACCTGAGCCCTAGGACCATGCCCCAGGACTACCTGACATGATGACTCCTTGCTGTCCCCAGTCCATCTGACCGTGCTGCTGCTCCAGTTTCAACTGTTCTGCCTTATTATTATACGACCATGCTGGTCATTTATGAACATTTGAACATCTTGGCCATGTTCTGTTATAATCTCCACCCGGCACAGCCAGAAGAGGACTGGCCACCCCACATAGCCTGGTTCCTCTCTAGGTTTCTTCCTAGGTTTTGGCCTTTCTAGGGAGCTTTTCCTAGCCACCGTGCTTCTACACCTGCATTGCTTGCTGTTTGGGGTTTTAGGCTGGGTTTCTGTACAGCACTTTGAGATATCAGCTGATGTAGGAAGGGCTATATAAATACATTTGAAAAATAAATACATTTGATTTGATTTGATTTGTCTTACCAGAGGCTGCTGTTCTATCCTGTCGAAGAAGCTTAAAACCCACCAGCTGTATGTTTTTCATGTTGTTGTTCAGCCACAACTCGGTGAAACATAATATATTAAAATTTTGAATGTCCCGTTGGTAGGAAATACATGATAGTAGTTCATCAATTATCAATTGATTGTATGTTGGCTAATAGGACCGATGGTAAAGGTAGATTACCCTCTCGGATCCTTAAAAGGCACCCGGACCTTTGTCCCTGATATCTCCGTCTCTTTCTCCTTTAAATGATGTGGATGAGGCCTTGTCGGGCTTCTGAAGTCAATCCTTCACATTGAAGAAAAAGTATTCCTCCAGTGTGTCCTGATATCTGGGAGCTGTTTTCGGGCATAAGACATGATGGCAGATACATTATTTACAAAATCAATTACAAATAATGAGAAAAAACATGCACAATTGGTTACGGGATAGTAAAAAAGCGTTCTTCGGTGCCACTCTTGCACCAGAGAACCTTGTTTCTCATGGTCTGAGAGTCTTTAGGTGCCTTTGGAAAACTCCTTCTGGAAGGTTCTCCCGTCTCCGAAGAGGAACTCTAGAGCTCTGTCAGAGTGACCATCAGGTTCTTGTTCACTTCCCTGAACAAGGGCCTTCTTGGAAAAGCTTTGGTGGTTCCAAACTTCTTCCATTTAAGAATTATGGAGGCCACTGTGTTCTTGTGGACCTTCAATGTTGTAGAAATGTTTTGGTACCCTTCCCCAGATCTGTGTCTAGACACAATCCCGTCTATGAGCTCTATGGACAACTCCTTCGACCTCATGGCTTGGTTTTTGCTCCTCTGACATGATCTGTCATCTGTGGGACCTCATATAGACAGGTGTGTGCCTTTCCAAATCATGTCCAATCAGTTGACCACAGGTGGACTCCAATCAAGTTGTAGAAACATCTCAAGGATGCTCAATGGAAACAGGATGGACCTGAGCTCAATTTCGAGTCTCAAAGCAAAGGGTCTGAATACTTATGTAAATATGGTATCTGTTTTTTATTTGTAATACATTTGCAAGAATGTTTAAAAACCTGTTTTCCTTTGTCATTATGTGTAGATTGAGGAAATCCTTTAATTTAATACATTTTAGAATAAGGCTGCAACGTAACAAAGTGGAAAAAGTGAAGGGGTCTGAATGCGCTGTACATTTACAGTGAGCTCCAAACGTTTTGGAAAATTGACAATTCTATTGTTGTTTTTGGCTCTGTACTCCAGCAATTTGGATTTTAACTGAGGTTAAAGTGCAGACTGTCAGCTTTAATTTGAGGATATTTTCATCCATATCGCCTGAACCGTTAGAAATTATAGCACTTGTACTTTTTGTACTTTTTAGGGTACCAAAAGTATTGGGACAAATTCACTTAGGTGTTTTAAAGTAAACAAAAGTTTAGTACCTGCTTCTCGACTCATATCGTCATTGTTACAGAATACAGACTCCAACTATGGAAGCAGCAGGAAATTTGAATATCTCTGATGGTCAATGAACAGGGTTTTCTTCTACCTCAACTCCATGAACAGCTGTTACATCAAGGATAGGCTATGGAGGAGGTTCTTCGCAGTGTGCAACGGCTCGAACACACACGAGAGGCGTTGCCTTCATCCAGTGGAGGATACTCTACAACCAGTCGACCCAGCGGGCCAGCACATCAGCCCATTCAGCAACCCACTCAGGTCAGCGATGCCCGATTATCCCTCCCGGATAAATATGACGGTACACCATCCAAATGCCGTGGCTTCCTACTTCAGTCTTCCCTCTATTTTACGCATCAGTTGGGAGCCCCCACCACCGAGAGATCCAAGGTAGCCACGGTTATTTATCTGCTGACTGGGCAGGTGTTGGAATGGGCTACGGCAGTCTGGGAGAGAGGAGAGGAGGAGCTAGATTCCTATGAGGGGTTCATGGCTCTATTTAAATGTACTTTTGACCATCCCCCGGAGGGCAGAGCGGGAGGTGAGCGTCTACTGCAATTACGGCAAAGGAACCATATGGCTGCTGAGTACGCCCTCATGTTGTCGAGATGACAACCTCACTTTGGACGCACTCATTGCGATGGCCATCCGTCTGTATAACCTACTTCGGGAGCGATGGTACTCTCATTGCTTCTCTCCCTCCCTCAGTGAACACTTGGGATCAGAGCCTGAACCCATGGAGGTAGGGGTCACACACCTCCCCACGGCAGAGTGCCGCAGACGGATACAACTGGGGCTCTGTTTGTACTGTGGACAAGGAGGTCACAAGAGGTGTGGAGCGAGGCTCCGGTGAGACTCCAACGCGCTGTTCACCATCAGGAGCAGTCAGACCGCCACTGCAGTGAGACCCCCGTGTTCCATCAAGGGGATTGTGTCTGGCTCTCTATCAGGAACCTCCCACTCCGCCTGACCTGCAAAAAGCTGAGCCCCCGGTTTGTGGGGCCGTTCAAGGTTCTCTGGAGGGTCAACGAGGTGATGTTTAGATTACAGCTTCACAGTGACTTCCACATCTCACCTTTTCATATCTCCCTTCTCAGGCCGGTGGTTCCTGGTCCCCTGGCTGATGCTGTCCCCGATGACATCCCTCCACCCCCCCCCTGGATGTCGAGGGAGCTCCCGCCTATGCCGTCAGATCCCTACTGGACTCGTGGGGGTCGGTACCAGTACCTGGGGGACTGGGAGGGTACAGCCTAGAGGAGCGGTGTTGGGTCCCAAGGACATTCTGGATCCTAATATCATCCGTAACTTCCATCTTCACCGCCCGGACCCGCCCGCTCCTCGTCCTGGGGACCCTCCCTCTGACCGGTGTTGTCCTGTGGCTGTAGCTACTGGTAGGGGGGGTTGCCACATCTACTCCCGCTCCTCCCCTAACCACCGGTCCGGGAACCGTCATCACGCCCACCTGGCACTCATAATTTTGCGCACCCGCGCTTCATCATCAGGCACACCTGGACTCCATTACTTCTCCTTTATCTATCACTCCCTTAGGTTCTTTCCCCAGGCAGTATTGTTGTCTAGATGCTGCTCCTATTTTGTATCTTTCCATGTTCCTTGTTATATTAAACTTACCACCTGCACCTGCTCCTCGAATCCCGGTGTCTACATTACACTTACAGTTAGTGCATTCATTTTAAGATACTTAGGTGAGACTTAGGTGAGACAACCACATATCACAGTTATAGCAAGCATTTCTTTCTCAACAATGAAGTTATCAGCAAAATCAGTGGTATTAGTAAAAGACAAGTGCACTTTTTTTGGAAGGGGGGATAAGACTGACTGTGTTATTTAAGATTTTATTTGAACAGGTACAGACTTTCAGAAAATCTTTTTCAACAATCATACTTGTTATGATTTAAATGCATTATGACGTTGACTCCTTATAGCAGGGTTGGGGTATATTTTAATTTATAAACCTGTCAATACAGGAAGTGATTTTAATCTATAATCATAAAATGGAAACTTATCACAAATAGTTTCTCATTTTCAGAGAAGTATTTGTAAATAGAAGCCCTTTTTTAAATTATTGAATTGGAATCTGTTTGACGTATAATGTGCTACATAAATTGAGGGGTGTGTAGTTGAGGAACTTACTTTTTAACTTCCTGTTTTACTCGGTATGTTCAACAAACAGTATGGCAGCTCTCCTACATTCCATTGTTTTTCTATCAGCTCTAGTCCAAGGATCAGGTAAATATTCTACCTAGCATGTTCATGAGAAAGGTTTAGCTATTTATAATGTTATTTTTGATTTACAAAGACAACAACAGCACAGTGACAACAAACTTTCAAACATTATTGGTGTCCTTTAGTAGTGGCTTCTTTGCAGCAATTCGACCACAAAGGCCTGATTCACACAGTCTCCTCTGAACAGTTGATGTTGAGATGTGTCTGTTACTTGTGAAGCATTTATTTGGGCTGCAATTTCTGAGGCTGGTAACTCTGACAAACTTCTAGAGCAGAGGTAACTCTGGCGGTCCTCATGAGAGCCAGTGTCATCATAGCACTTGATGGCTTTTGTGACTGCACTTGAAGTTGAAGTTCTTGTCTTAAAAAAGTGATGATGGACTGTCGTTTCTCTTTGCTTATTTGAGCTGTTTTTGCCATAATATGGACTTGGTCTTTTACCAAATAGGGCTATCTTCTGTATACCACCCCTACCTTGTCACAACACAACTGATAAATAGGGATCTTTTAGCCTATAGTTTGTTAAAGACTTGTTGATTGGACATTTTATCAGCCTTTTTACAAAGTACCAATTGCTTGTGTGCGTGTTAATGTATATCGTACAGATTGGTTTCCCCCCCCCCCTCTCGGGTGTAAAACAAGGAGACGCCTCGTCACCAACTTTGTTTGCTTTGTTTATAAATGATTTGGCAAAAGAAATTTAACAGTTAAATATTGGAGTAAGATATGATGATGAAATGCTAAGTATCCTTTTATGATTACATAATTTTGATGGCAGAAACTGATCAAGACCTGCAGAACATGTTGTTATGTGCAGTCAATTGGTGTAAAAGATGGAGACATGATTAACCAGACAAAAACACAAATAATGCACTAACAGAAGTGTTTTTCAGTTTTGTTGAAAACATTCTTGAGTTTACTAACAATTGTAAATATTTGTGTATTTTTATTGATGAACATATTACTTTTCTATACAGAACATCTGCCCTGGCCGACTTAGCAAGTAGAGCTCTTGGGGGCGTAATAGGAGAAACCAGAACACTCAAAGATATTGGTTTAGCTAAGTTTTCAAAACTGTATCAGACATGCGTGTGTCCTGTTCTGGACTATTCAGCAGGAGTGTGGGGTGCTAAGTGTCACACCCTGATCTGTTTCACCCGTCTTTGTGATTGTCTCCAACCTCCTCCAGGTGTCACCCGTTTTCTCGATTAGTCCCTGGGTATTTATTCCGGTTTGTCTGTTGCCAGTTCGTCTTGTCAAGTCAACCAGCGTGTTTTTCAGTTCTCCTGCTTTTTCTTATTGCTCTTTTGCTAGTCCTCCTGGTTTTGACCCTTGCCTGCCTTGACTCTGAACCCGCCTGCCTGGCTATACTGCCTGCCCTGACCTCAAGCCTGCCCTGACCTCAAGCCTGCCTGCCACTCTGTATCTCCTGGACTCTGACCTTGTTTATGATTTTTTGCCTGTCCATGACCATTCTCTTGCCTGCCCCTTGGATTATAATAAATATCAAAGACTCTAACCATCGGCCTCCCATGTCTGCATCTGGGTCTCGCCCTGTGCCCTTATACATGAACATGTTCATAACAGAGCACTACGTTACTTTTTACTATACTTGCAATAACTGGGGACATGGGCTGGGAACCCTGTGAGGTGAGATGGACGGTGTGAATGGTGAGACTTTGGAATAGACTGTTGGATATGCCAACTGCCAGAATAGATAGTAAAGTTTTTCAATGTGATCTATCCCATAGCCTGGGCAACTGAAATGTCTGACCTTTTTCAACAGTCTGACTGTGAACATCTGCACGAAAACCAAATTATGAGGATAGAGGATTGTTCATCACATTTTTACCTAACAATATAGTGACTATAGAATAACAGTATGTTATTCAAGTTCATAAGAGGACATATTAAATATAATGACTATAGAATAACAGTATGTTATTAAAGTTCATAAGAAGACAAGTACACTGAACAAAAATAAATTGCAATATGCATCAATTTTAAATGTTTTATTGAGCTACAGTTCATAAAAGGAAATCAGCCAATTGAAAGAAATTCATTAGGCCTTAATCTATGTTTTTCACATGACTGGGAATACATACAGTATATGCATCTGTTGGTCACAGACACCTTCCAAAAAAAGGTAGGAGCGTGGATCAGAAAACCGGTCAGTATCTGGTGTGACCACCATTTGCCTCATGCAGCGTGACACATCTCCGTCGCACAGAGTTGATCAGGCTGTTGATTGTGGCCTGTGGAAAGCTGTCCCACTCCTCGACAATGGCTGTGCAAAGTTGCTGGATATTGTCGCATCCCGAACATGCTCAATGTCTGGTGAATATTAAGGCCATGGAAGTGTTCAGCTTCCAGGAATTATGTACAGATGGGGCTGTGCACTGGGGCCCTGCATTATCATGCTAAAACATGAGGTGATGGCAGCGGAAGAATAGCACGACAATGGGCCTCAGGTTCTCGTCACGGTATCTCTGTGCATTCAAATTGCCATCGATAAAATGCAATTGTGTTCGTTGTCCATAGCTTATGCCTGCCCATACCACCGCCACCATGGGGCACTGTGTTCACAACGTTGGCTTCAGCAAACCGCTCGCCCATACGACGCAATACACTCTGTCTGCCATCTTCCCGGTATAGTTGAAACTGGGATTCATCTGTGAAGAGCACACTTCTCCAGTGTGCCAGTGGCCATCGAAGGTGAGCATTTTCCCAATGAAGTCAGTTACGATGCCAAATTGCCGTCAGGTAAAGACCCTGGTGAGGACGACAAGCATGCAGATGAGCTTCCCTGAGACGGTTTCTGAGTTTGTGCAAACCAACAGTTTCATCAGCTGTCCTGGTGGCTGGTCTCAGATGATCCCACAGGTGAGGAAGCCGAATATAGAGGTCCTGGGGTGACATGGTTCCCCGTGGTCTGCAGATGTGAGGCCTGTTGGACATACTGCCAAATTCTCCAAAATGACGTTGGAGGCGGCTTGTGGTAGATAAATTAAAATTAAATTTCCTGTTAACAGCTCTGGTGGACATTCTTGCAGTCAGCTTGCCAATTGCACGCTCCCTCAAAACTTGAGACATCTGTGGCATTGTGTTGTGTGACAAAACTGCACATTTTAGAGTGGCCTTTTACTGTAACCCAGCACAAGCCACACTTGTGCAATGATCATGCTGTTTAATCAGCTTCTTGATGTGCCACACCTGTCAGGTGGATGGATTATCTTGGCAAATGAGAAAAGCTCACTACCAGGGATGTAACCAAACCCAGTCAAACTGAGATATCGGGGGAGAAGGGCCTTGATCAGGGAAGTGGCCAAGAACCCAATGGTCACGCTGACAGAGTTCCAGAGTTCCTCTGTGACAATGGGAGAACCTTCAAGAAGGACAACCATCTCTGCAGCTATCCACCAATCCACCAAGGCCTTTATCGTAGAGTGGCCAGACAGGAGCCACTCCTCAGTAAAAGGCACATGACAGCCCGCTTGGAGTTTGCCAAAAGGCACCTAAAGATTCTCAGACCATGAGAAACAAGATTCTCTGATCTGATGAAACCAAGATTGAACTCTTTGGCCTGAATGCCAAGCGTCATGTCTGGAGGAAACCTGGCATCATCCCTACGGTGAAGCATGAGGTGGCAGCATCAAGCTGTGGGGACGTTTTCAGCGGGAGGGACTGAGAGACTAGTCAAGATCAAGGGAAAGTCGAACGGAGGACCTTAGACTGGGGAAAAGGTTCACCTTCCAACAGGACAACAACCCTAAGCACACAGCCAAGACAACACAGGAGTGGCTTCGGGACAAGTCTCTGAATGTCCTTGAGATGCCCAACGAGAGCCCGGACTTGAACCTGATCGAACATCTCTGGAGAGACCTGAAAATAGCTGTGCAGCGATGCTCCCCATCCAACCTGACAGAGTTTGGGAGGATCTGCAGAGAGGAATGGGAGAAATTCTCCAAATACAGGTGTGCCAAGCTTGTAGTGTCATACCCAAGATGACTCAAGGCTGTAGGCTGCCAAAGGTGTAGGCTGACTCAAGGCTCAAGGCTGCCAAAGGTGCTTCAACAAAGTACTGAGTAAAGGGTCTGAATACTTCTGTAAATAGGATGTTTCCGCTTTTGAATTTTAATACATTTGCAAACATTTTCTAAAAAAACATTTTTGCTTTGCCATTATGGGGTGTTGTGTGTAGATTGAAGAGGGGAAAATAATATTTATCAATTTTAGAATAAGTAAAGGGGTCTGAATACTTTCCGAATGCACTGTACCATTTTCTAGTTCTGAGTCTCTACTTTTATCCAATGTGGAAAAAACAAAACAATTTAAAGTGGTGACTCATAATTCCTGAATCGTGCCGGTCGGTCACATATTTTGTCTCCGTCAGAGATGGGCTCATTTAAGAATTTAATTACATTTCCTGAATTTGAATTGAAATAGTTAACAGGATACAGAATAGCAACTTGCATTTGAAAGAAAGGAAATAGAATTGAATTAAGTGAAATTAAAATATATTATATTATTTTTTTATGTGTAGTCTATAGAAATATAGATATTTTACATATAACATGTCATTATGCAACACAGTAAGATACACCTGCTCTTTCTATGACAGACTGACCAGGTGAATCCAGGTGAAATCTATGATCCCTTATTGATGTTACTTGTTAAGTCCACTTCAATCAGTGTAGATGAAGGGGAGGAGAAAGGTTAAAAAATGATTTTTAAGCCTTGAGACAATTGAGACATGGATTGTGTGTGTGCCATTCAGAGGGTGAATGGGCAATAATTTTTTTCTAAGTTCCTTTGAACGGGATATGGTAGTAGGTGCCAGGCACACCAGCTTGTTTCAAGAATGGCAACACTCCTTGGTTTTTCACACTCCACAGTGTCCTGTGTGTATCAAGAATGGTCCACCACCCAAAGGACATCCAGCCAACTTGACCCAACTGTGGGAAGCATTAGAGTCAACATGGGCCAGCATCCCTGTGGAACGCTTTCGATACCTTGTAGAGTCCACGCACCAGCGATTGCAGGCTGTTCTGACAGCAAAAGATGTTACAACTCAATATTAAGGTGTTCCTGATGTTTTGTACATTCTGTGGATTGGATATTCTAAGCACTAAGGTTAAAATAGTAAATGACCATTATTTACAGAGAAAAGTGATGTTCTTTGGTATCTGGAAGTGGGACCTGTCAGATTCTGTGTCTGAGTGGAAGTTCTTTGAATTGTACTGAATTAAATTCTTCTTCCTGTCACTCAAACTGAATTGAGCCCAACCCTGCTTGGTTTTCACACAAAAAAACTTGAACATTGTCTTCCAAATGTTTAACGATGTAAACTAATCTGAAATAAAAATGGTAAAAGAATAGTGTAGACAAAAGCTGTAATCATTTCAGAATGGTAACGTGTAGCGCATTAGTAAGTGCATTGTACAAAGAATACCAATGGTGAAATGGGTCCCCATACTTTGACATATGTCTAAGAAAGAGGAACTAGAGGAAGTACATATAACTTCCGCAAAAAAGCCACTATAGACCACGTGGAAGGGTCGTTCCACGAATACAGTGCCTTTTATGTCCTAGTGACATTATATGTGTACATTTTGATACAACACTCAATGTAAGAGTTGGATGACACAGACCTGCTTTAACTAAACCATGTTAAAAATTCAAATCGTGTTTTTTCATTCAAATAAATTAGTTGTTTTCTCAAATTCCTATTTTGGTATTGTTGGGTTGTCTTTTCTTGGGCTTCTATTTAATAATGAACACTCATAATGTGCACTTATAAATCATATCAATTTTAATCAGAATACAGCTGTAGTCAGAAGTCAAAGATCAACATACAACTTATGTCTCTCCTTAGTTCTGCCCTGAACAAAAGAAAGACAGGGTCTTACATACCCGAGATCACACCTTATGGTGTGATCTCCTATGTCAAACCCTGCATGTGCAGCTAAAAGAACAAGTTATTCTAAACACAAGGTTTCTGAGAACCTGTCTCAGCGGTATGCAAATCTGCCCTAGTTTCAGAGAAAAACAGATGCTGTCTTTCTGTGTCTTGCTTTCACCCACAGTCCCTTTTCTCACCTTTTCTTACAGACACCAGGGTTGCTGCGAGTTTTGGTAGATAGCTAAACACAGACAGAAGCCTCAATATTCAACTATACAGTGAGCATAAGTACAATGGCACGTAAACAAACGAATAACAACATAATCAGTGGTAGACCCCCAAAATCAACTTTAACCCTTCAGTTTGTCCCACGTCATTTTTTCTGACTTCTAGAAAGATTTTAACCCACTTAACTGCAAAATAAAGGACCCTATGTTTTCACCATCATTGGTAAAAGCCCTAGTTATTTTGTTGTTTTGATCAAGTCATTTCCGAAGATTATTATTTATTTAATGTGATTTGCGATTCGTTTACATTTGTCTCTCAGGTTTTACCCCAATGAGTCCTACTGTAACCCTGGCGCGTATCCATAGATACCAACTATTAGTCTGTGTGATTACTGAGCTAGAGTGGTATTTGTGAGACAAGGGTGGATCCCGAAAGGGCCCGGGAGCCGGGTCTTTTATACAAAACGTCTGTAGAGTGGGTTGAGCTACACTACACTACAGTCAGAGCCGCCTGCAGACAATGATCAGCTAGGGGGAAATCTGAATTTTCCAACAGGTTTCTATGCCAATGCACCAAACAATTAATAAACAAAGCACACCGACTTTGGGCACTTTAATATCATGGTTTGTATTTTCAACACCACAATAAATAGACTATGTCAATCTGGACAAACAAAAAAAGTCTGACGCGGTACAGTCTGATGTGCTACAGTCTGATGTGTTACAGTCTGATGTGTTGCAGTCTGATGTGTTGCAGTCTGATGTGCTACAGTCTGATGTGTTGCAGTCTGATGTGTTGCAGTCTGATGTGTTGCAGTCTGATGTGCTGCAGTCTGATGTGCTGCAGTCTGATGTGTTGCAGTCTGATGTGTTACAGTCTGATGTGTTACAGTCTGATGTGTTACAGTCTGATGTGCTACAGTCTGATGTGTTACAGTCTGATGTGCTACAGTCTGATGTGTTGCAGTCTGATGTGCTACAGTCTGATGTGCTACAGTCTGATGTGTTACAGTCTGATGTGCTACAGTCTGATGTGCTACAGTCTGATGTGTTACAGTCTGATGTGCTACTGTCTGATGTGCTACAGTCTGTTGCATTTTGAAAACTGACGGTTACAGTGTAGTGTTTATAAGGAGTTCTCTCATGTGTATTTTGTTGTGTGTGCAGTAAGCCCACGGGCTGATTTCTTATTCTTGCTTGGCAGAGATCTCAGTAAAGATTAAATTGTGAACCTGCAACCCAAATGTATTACATCAAATCTATATGCCATATCTCACAATTGATGGGGCTTCCTGAATAAAGTATGTTCGCTGTGACAGAAGGTTTATAAATAAATAAAATATTCCACAAAGTTCTATCTAGCGCTGCAGTGAGGGTCACATGACCTTATGCCTTGCTAAGGTCACATGACCTTATGCCTTGCTCTAGCTCTGTACTCTCCCTGAGTCAGAGATGTTTAGGTACTCTCTCTGAGTCAGAGATGTTTAGGTACTCTCCCTGAGTCAGAGATGTTTAGGTACTCTCCCTGAGTCAGGGAGGTTTAGGTACTCTCCCTGAGTCAGAGAGATGGGCATTTTGACAGATAGTCCGACACTGAGTCAGAGAGGTTTAGGTACTTTGACAAATTTCTCAAATTTGCCGCTATCCTTCTTTAAATAGCAACTGAACGTAATAAACAACTTATATATGACATCGAAACGAATCAGAAACATTTAGGGCTCTATTTGAACAAACCCAACGTAAATCTTTAATCTTTAATGGTCAATACACTGCATATGAAACAGCCGGGAATAATCTAATAAATTCAGGGATCGTAAAATTAAATCTAGGCTAAATGTAAGCCTTCAACCATAAGACCCACTAATAATTAAATTAAATACTTTAACCTGCTTTTTTTCAATTATCAGTGATCTGGCTTTCAAATCTGTTTATGAAAACACCCTTTTTGTTACAAATTTAACCAGAACCAAGCACAATGCACATCCATTAATAATAATGGCCAACTTCTATCAACAGGCATTATAGAAAATAAACACAGGTCTCATAAGCAATCTTTCAAGCACAAGGCCACGGCTAGTGACTAGCCAGCAAAAGGGGGCTAAGCGAGATCCAATTTCCTGCAATACAACACATTTTGCCATTGGGCAGAGAGACAATTAAAGCACGTTTTTTATTGCAGTTCTACTGCAGTTTATTGCAGTTCTTAAAGCCCATTTCCTGCAATTCTACCCATTTTGTCATAGGGTGGAGATACATTTTTGCAGTTTTAAAGCAAATTTCCTACAATTCTGCCATGACTTATGCCATATAGATTGATGAGGGAAAAAATGTTTTTATTCAAATTTAGAATAAGGCTGTAACGTAACAAAATGTGGAAAATGGAAGGGGTCTGAAAACTTTGTGAATGCACTGTGTGTATGATTATATTTATATGTGGCATTTATATTTTTGTACAATTGAAGTCGGATGTTTACATACACCTAAGACAAATACATTTTAACTCAGTTTTTCACAATTCCTGACATTTAATCCCAGTAAAAATTCCCTATCTTAGGTCAGTTAGGATCACCACTTTATTTTAATAATGTGAAATGTCGGAATATTAGTAGAGAGAGTGATTTATTTCAGCTTTTCTTTCTTCCATCACACTCCCAGTGGGTCAGAAGTTTACATACACTCAATTAGTATTTGGTAGCATTGCCTTTAAATTGTTTAAATGGGTCAAAAGTTTTGGGTAGCCTTCCACAAGTTCCCACAATAAGTTGGGTGAATTTTGTCCCATTCCTACTGACAGAGACCAGCTGTAACTGAGTCAAGGTTTATAGGCCTCCTTGCTCGCACATGCTTTTCAGTTCTGCCCACAAATTTTCTATAGGATTGAGGTCAGGGCTTTGTGATGGCCACTCCAATACCTTGACTTTGTTGTCCTTAAATCATTTTGCCACAACTTTGGAAGTATGCTTTGGGTCATTGTCCATTTGGAAGTCACATTTGTGACCAAGCTTTAATTCCTGACTGATGTCTTGAGATGTTGCTTCAATATAGCTACATAATTTTCCGTCCTCATGATGCCATCTATTTTGTGAAGTGCACCAGTCCCTCCTGCAGCAAAGCACCCCCACAACATGATGCTGCCATCCCCGTGCTTCACGGTTGGGATGGTGTTCTTCGGCTTGCAAGCCTCCCCCTTTCTCTTCCAAATATAATGATGGTCATTATGGCCAAACAGTTCTATTTTTCTTTCATCAGACCAGAGGACATTTCTCCAAAAAGTACGATAATTGTCCCCATGTGCAGTTGCAAACCGTAGTCTGGCTTTTGTATGGCGGTTTTGGAGCAGTGGCTTCTTCCTTGCTGAGCGGCCTTTCAGGTTATGTTGATATAGGACTTGATTTACTGTGGATATAGATACTCTTGTACCTGTTTCCTCCAGAATCGTCACAAGGTCCTTTGCTGTTATTCTGGGATTGATTTGCACCTTTTGCACCAAAGTACGTTCATCTCTAGGAGACAGAACGTATCTCCTTCCTGAGCGGTATGATGGCTGCGTGGTCCCATGGTGTTTATACTTGCGTACTATTGTTTGTACAGATGAACGTGGTACCTTCAGGCATTTGGAAATTGCTCCCAAGGATAAACCAGACTTGAGGAGGACTCCAATTTTTTTGAGGTCTTGGCTGATTTCTTTTGATTTTCCTTTGGCAAAGAGTCACTGAATTTGAAGGTCTTGAAATACATCCAGGTGTAAGAGGTGTATCAGCTTCTAAAGCCATGACATAATTTTCTGGAATTTTCCAAACTTCTGACCCACTGATATTATGATACAGTGAATTATAAGTGAAATAATCTGTCTGTAAACAATTGTTGGAAAAATTACTTGTGTCATGCACAAAGTAAATGTCCTAACCGACTTGCCAAAACTATAGTTTGTTCACAAGAAATGTGTGGAGTGGTTGAAAAACTAGTTTTAATGACTCCAACCTAAGTGTATGTAAACTTTCAACTTCAACTGTACAGTGCCTTGCGAAAGGATTCGGCCCCCTTGAACTTTGCGACCTTTTGCCACATTTCAGGCTTCAAACATAAAGATATAAAACTGTATTTTTTTGTGAAGAATCAACAACAAGTGGGACACAATCATGAAGTGGAACGACATTTATTGGATATTTCAAACTTTTTTAACAAATCAAAAACTGAAAAATTGGGCGTGCAAAATTCTTCAGCCCCCTTAAGTTAATACTTTGTAGCGCCACCTTTTGCTGCGATTACAGCTGTAAGTCGCTTGGGGTATGTCTATCAGTTTTGCACATCGAGAGACTGACATTTTTTCCCATTCCTCCTTGCAAAACAGCTCGAGCTCAGTGAGGTTGGATGGAGAGCATTTGTGAACAGCAGTTTTCAGTTCTTTCCACAGATTCTCGATTGGATTCAGGTCTGGACTTTGACTTGGCCATTCTAACACCTGGATATGTTTATTTTTGAACCATTCCATTGTAGATTTTGCTTTATGTTTTGGATCATTGTCTTGTTGGAAGACAAATCTCCGTCCCAGTCTCAGGTCTTTTGCAGACTCCATCAGGTTTTCTTCCAGAATGGTCCTGTATTTGGCTCCATCCATCTTCCCATCAATGTTAACCATCTTCCCTGTCCCTGCTGAGGAAAAGCAGGCCCAAACCATGATGCTGCCACCACCATGTTTGACAGTGGGGATGGTATGTTCAGGGTGATGAGCTGTGTTGCTTTTACGGCAAACATAACGTTTTGCATTGTTGCCAAAAAGTTCAATTTTGGTTTCATCTGACCAGAGCACCTACTTCCACATGTTTGGTGTGTCTCCCAGATGGCTTGTGGCAAACTTTAAACAACACTTTTTATGGATATCTTTAAGAAATGGCTTTCTTCTTGCCACTCTTCCATAAAGGCCAGATTTGTGCAATATATGACTGTTGTCCTATGGACAGAGTCTCCCACCTCAGCTGTAGATCTCTGCAGTTCATCCAGAGTGATCATGGGCCTCTTGGCTGCATCTATGATCAGTCTTCTCCTTGTATGAGCTGAAAGTTTAGAGGGACGGCCAGGTCTTGGTAGATTTGCAGTGGTCTGATACTCCTTCCATTTCAATATTATCGCTTGCACAGTGCTCCTTGGGATGTTTAAAGCTTGGGAAATCGTTTTGTATTCAAATCCGGCTTTAAACTTCTTCACAACAGTATCTCGGACCTGCCTGGTGTGTTCCTTGTTCTTCATGATGCTCTCTGCGCTTTTAACGGACCTCTGAGACTATCACAGTGCAGGTGCATTTATACGGAGACTTGATTACACACAGATGGATTGTATTTATCATCATTAGTCATTTAGGTCAACATTGGATCATTCAGAGATTCTCACTGAACTTCTGGAGAGAGTTTGCTGCACTGAAAGTAAAGGGGCTGAATAATTTTGCACGCCCAATTTTTCAGTTTTTGATTTGTTAAAAAAGTTTGAAATATCCAATAAATGTCGTTCCACTTCATGATTGTGTCCCACTTGTTGTTGATTCTTCACAAAAAAATACAGTTTTATATCTTTATGTTTGAAGCCTGAAATGTGGCAAAAGTTCGCAAAGTTCAAGGGGGCCGAATACTTTCGCAAGGCACTGTATATGAATTGTGTCATGAACATATGGACTTTAAAATGAACAAGGAAGAGGTTTTCAACGTAGGCTAAGTCTGGCATAAGCTTATTCCCACACTTTACAATAACTCTGTTGCTGTGGTCTTAGGTAGTCTCCGTATAGGCTATTCCCTCCATCGCAACACTGCTGCCCAGTTGAAGAGCGTGTGATCTCCATGCAGCACTGCGCATCTTCGGAAAAGCACCCCTCAGCCTCAGAAGATGCCCTTCTGGAGGCATGCAGCCATAGTCATTATACCTTAATGTAGGCCTATTTGCCTTCTAGCCAAATTAAGTGCAAATCATGATGCGTGCAACTCGTCATTCCAACATATTTGAACATTTATTTCATTCAGTTCAGTCAGTTCAGTCAGAATGTCATTCATTCAGTCATTTGTCTGAGTTGAAATAGGATCTAAATGAAAGATAATAGAACAGCCTTATACATTTTTTTTTGTTAAATCCATGTGTTCAAAATATCTAAATTATCCAAAGTTCTTTAGCCTATCACTTTAATAATTCAATATTTTAATTTTGGGCTATGTAAATAAAAGATAGGCCTTCAAATTTGCAATGCACTTCAATGTAGGCTATCAATTTGGTTACTGCTGTCCTTCAGAATCATTTTTGAACTCCATTTGTGTTTTAAAACTGTTTTTATTACAGGCCTCCCCTTTAAGAAGAGATCCAAGCTCACAGGCCTTTAAATACATTTTAAACAAAATTGTTGAAGAAGCACATGCAGTGGCTGATAGGAAAGATCTGGCACTAAGAATAGGCTGTAGATAGTCTTGACCATTTGGGACCCCATGGTTATTTTGCTCAGGACAGGTTAGAGCCAAGACTGCATCAATATTTTGTTTTGTCTCATTTCTTGATATGGATATTGCCTCTGTGTGATGGGGTTCTGCAATGCAATTGGCTATAATAAGCCTACAAACAGAGTAATTCCCCAGTACAACAGTCAGAATGCCTACTGTAAGGCCTACAGTCTGTTTTACCAAATACTGTAAAAAGTGTGATTCGGTCACGTGATCACTATAGTAGCCCCATGCGGCTGAAAAATAAATTATACAATTATATGGCCATTAGATAATACACAACAACATGGCACATTTAGATAGCGGAATAGGCCTAGCCTAAATCATATTTACTTTCTATTTTGCAGCTCAGGCGATTATTCTTCACAAGGCTCTTCTGTGTCTTTATCATTCTCACACAAGGAATTTGCTGAAGGCCCAAGCCTATACCACGTCATCAACTGGTACAACGTCGTTTTTGAATGCAGATCTAAAACAAACTCTAGACCTTTATTTTGGAACTGAAACCGGAAGCTGCAAAGCAACTAATGTCTGGGCTAGTTGCTTGATTGACTAGCTAACCTCAACTAGCTACGTTCGGTTCAGGTCCTTTGCAGATGCCACATTACTGACAAAAGTTTGTATCTATAAAAAAATATATGTAACCGAGTAAAGGGAGATGTTAAGTAAAAATGTAATGTTTAAATGTTTATTCATAGTCTTTAACAGATCTAATTTAATGTATACGTTTCATGTTTCTCACGATCCTAACAATATGATCCTAACAACCTTTTGGCAGGTATCTCACTCCATAAGATTCAGCCACTTGAGAATTGACTGAAAATTATGAAAGTACAGAGCGAGATGAAAGCTAAATTATTGTATAATTTTAAATGTTTTATTGTTTTATTGGTCAAAGCTTTGAGGATCTTAGAAGAACTCCTGTTGAACCCCAACATTTTAACAGTATACATAAAATGTTCACCTGTTCCTCCGCAAACTGTCATACTGAGATCTCAGACACTGCAGGCTCCCAGCTACCATCTAATCAACGCACCTTTGATATTACCCCATCCCTGGTTAGCCACCACTGCCTTAAAAAGCCACACCTAACACAATATCTGCCAATTAATTTCCAGCAATATTGTCCGTCTGTCTGTGTGGTGCACGCATTTGTCTATTACTCCCAGTGTAGCCAGTTAATGTGATAACCTTCTTGTTGGTTGACAGAAATACTTTCACCAAAACCTTATTTGCAAACTTTGAAATGACAAAAAAATACATATAAAAAAACATTTGCTAGTTTTCTTCCAAACCCCCCAAAAATGGTCTTCTGATGTGATGTAATCATTGACATGGACTCAAAACATCAAATTGAGTTGTTTTTCTATGAACAATTGTAGTTTCGAGAGGTACAAAAATATCTATCTAAAACCGGGAAAAATGTAACTGAGAAAACAAAATGTGGGAAAATATAAAACATAATTTGGGGGAAAAAATCACAGATTTTAGAATGTAACTGTGTACTGTTTTGGCAGAGTGAAAGAGACACCCACATCAAAGCATTCCTCCAAAACCCAAATCTTGTTCTCAGTCGCATTTCCTAATGAGCAGAATAGAAACCGAGGCTAAATCAGGAAGTTCAGCCTCCTTTTAAGGGCAACTGCATCATGAACTTTACCAAGTACCAAGACATCTTAGACAAAAACTTGATTGACTCTGCCAGGAGTCGATCTTCCCAAGCACTAATCAAAATCAACAAAGAAATGGTTAACTGACCACAAAATCTACATTTCGCAATGGCCATCTCAGTCTCCGGACTTGAACCCCATTGAAAACCTGTGGTTTGAATTGCAGACATGTATTTAGGAATAGTGTAAGATCCCTCCCAACGTGTTTTCCTCATAAAACATTTTAGAAAAAGGCTCAGTAACGTTATCCTCACAAGAGGAAGTTGCTGGAGTATTGAAAACAGGGGTGACAGTCATTTTTACCCGTTTTTTTCGTATTTTTGTATTACTCGTTCGAAAAATGTCTTTCTCTGAGCAGTTGTGTTACTATAACTAATAAATCATTGTTGAGCTCAGTATTTGTATTATTTATTACATACTGTCTTATTTTCTCATCTTTATCAAGGGTGCCAATAACTATGGATCCCAATGTATGTTTTTAGGCAGATTAGGTTAGATGAGGTTATACTTCATGGAGTTATACATCAAGTTTTATAACATTTTTCATAAACGGAATGGTTTATGAAACTGAATAGTTGAAATTGTGTGTATGGTATCCTTGTTCTTTATTGTAAAGACACTTCTTTATCATTTATGGCAAGGCTTTTGACTAAAACGGAGAGTTTTTCTGCACAAAAATAATTAGTGCTGTGGAGACAGCCAAATGGTTGTATAAACATGTTTTGTACTGACAAATTGTCCATTGTATCACCAACACAGGGGTTGCATCACATTAAATGTGTCAAATTTGCCTCTGATGCTGTAAAGACAGCAGATATTTCTATAGGTTCATCTTTAAACCATCTTGCAAATATAGTGTAAAGGGAAATTAATATTTTCTACTGCTTTGTCATATTGCTAAATCTTTTTCACATTAAGTCTTTATTTTCTGTGTGTTTATTTCACAGATTTCAGCTCTGTGTTTGTGCTGAAGGGACAGGATGTTCGTCTGGATGTCCAGGAAAATGTTCAACTGAAAGAGTTGGAGGTTTTCAAGTGGAGCTTCGGATCAGCTAATATTGTAAGATGCAGTGACACATTGTCAGTGAGAGTGTCTCCTGGGTACAACAACAGGGTTGAGTTTTATAAGGGAAACTTCTCTCTGCTACTGAAGAACATACAGGAAGGAGACAGTGGACCTTATACTGCAGTAGTGAGTGGTGACAAAGAAAAGACTATTATTGTACACCAGTTAGTTCTCCAAGGTATGTTTGACTAGTTTTTATAATTTATTATAACGTGACACAGTTACAGTATCAATTAAACGAGCTAAACATGGTGTTCAGGTTAGATGCATATTCATTAGTACTCTAGCTCCTGTACTCAGGTTAATATATTAACAATAAAGGGTTTCTATTTGTTTTCAGAGAGAGTTGACCCTCCAGTCCTGACAGTGGACTCTAACTCCACCATCAATGGCAACTGTAACGTGACTGTGACCTGCAGAGGTCAGAACACCTCTGTCACCTCCAGCTGTAACAGCAGCACCTGTTCTCAGGTGGGAAGAGAGAGTAGAGGGGCTGAGACCTCCATTGTTCCCCTGCTCTCTGTCTATGTGGCAGGGGGTTCCATCATCTGTTACCACAGCAACCAAGTCAGCTGGGCGAACGACACCAAGAAGATAGTCAAACTCTGTTCATTGAAATCTGGTAAGACATGCTAACAAATTATCTCTCTCTCTCGCTCTCCCACACTCACACCCAACCACCCACAAACACCCACACACAGGGTGTAGTGATTTTGATGTCGCTGTATTTCCAGAACAAGGGGAGAAGGCGAACTACAACTACGCTCTCACAGTCGGAGCACCTGTCTGCGTAGTTGGATTCATTGCCCTGATTGGTTTTGTTTATCAAAAGCAAAACAAATGTAAGCTCACTGCTCCTGCTGCATCACATTACAGTAAATTCATTATATTAATTAAACTATTGTGAAAACTGTGGCGATTTCACATTATTTATAAACTGTACATTCAGAGCGACTCTGAAGATCTTAGTTTTAAATATGTTTTGGATTTTTGTTCTTGGTACAGTCACTTCATTATATGACGTAAACTATTGTGAATACTGTTGATAACAGGCTGTAATGATTTCACATTATTTATACATACTCATAGCAACTCTGAAGATCTAACTTTTAAATGTTTATGTGGTTGATTTCTAGGTGGCAAAGAGGATATTATAAACACAGATTATGCTACAGTTGTGGTAAGATATTTAACATCACTGATACTGTCGATGTTAATGGAAAACATATAAATTCCAAATTAACAACAAAATCATCTTAATTTTGTGCGTATATGTAGAGCATTGAACAGCTACTGAGAAATATTTAATGAAGTGAATTTTATTCTCCAGACTCCAGATAACGGTCAAGCAGGTGGTGAACAGCAGATGTCTCCAGGTCCAGCATCACCCACCATCTACAGTATGGTGGGACATCCCCAATCCCAGCCTGTGAACCACCAGCCCCTGCCTGTGGACCTCCCCATGACTACCATGACCTCCATGCCTGAGAGTTTATATGCTATGGTGGGGAAAAAGACTAGCAGACAATAATCAGGAATTTGAACATCATCTCAGGCCGGGATTCTATTCAATCCTTTTAAAGGCAATGTTCCCATGTTCGTGTAACAACCAAATAAAAATGGTCACACGCTTCGTAAACAACAGGTGTAGACTAACAGTGAAATGCTGACTCACGGGAACTTCCTGTCACATGTGCTCCCTCTCAAGCCACTAGGTCACCAGTCTGCTTTCTATGGCGCACACCTGTCTCCATTGTTACACGCATCAGCTCATTATGACACTCACCTGGGCTCCATCACCTCCTTGATTACCTGCCTTATAAATGTCACTCCCTTTGGTTCCTTCCCCAGGCGTCATTGTTGCAGTTTCTGTTTCCTGTCTGTGTGTTGTTCGTCTTTCTTGTTTTGTATTATGTTCCTTTTATTTATTAAAACCCTTCACTCCCTGAACTTACTTCCTGACTCTCAGCACACATTGTTGCACTTCCCAACAATGCAGAGAGAAACAACAGTGAAATGCTTACAGGCCCTTCCCAACAATGCAGAGACAAACAACAGGTATAGACTAACAGTGAAATGCTTACAGGCCCTTCCCAACAATACAGAGACAAACAACAGGTATAGACTAACAGTGAAATGTTTACTAACAGGCCCTTCCCAACAATGCAGAGACAAACAACAGGTGTAGACTAACAGTGAAATGTTTACTTACAGGCCCTTCCCAACAATACAGAGACAAACAACAGGTATAGACTAACAGTGAAATGTTTACTTACAGGCCCTTCCCAACAATACAGAGACAAACAACAGGTATAGACTAACAGTGAAATGTTTACAGGCCCTTCCCAACAATACAGAGACAAACAACAGGTATAGACTAACAGTGAAATGCTTTACAGGCCCTTCCCAACAATACAGAGACAAACAACAGGTATAGACTAACAGTGAAATGTTTACTAACAGGCCCTTCCCAACAATACAGAGACAAACAACAGGTGTAGACTAACAGTGAAATGTTTACTAACAGGCCCTTCCCAACAATACAGAGACAAACAACAGGTATAGACTAACAGTGAAATGTTTACTTACAGGCCCTTCCCAACAATACAGAGACAAACAACAGGTATAGACTAACAGTGAAATGTTTACTTACAGGCCCTTCCCAACAATACAGAGACAAACAACAGGTATAGACTAACAGTGAAATGTTTACTTACAGGCCCTTCCCAACAATACAGAGACAAACAACAGGTATAGACTAACAGTGAAATGTTTACTAACAGGCCCTTCCCAACAATACAGAGACAAACAACAGGTATAGACTAACAGTGAAATGTTTACAACAGGCCCTTCCCAACAATACAGAGACAAACAACAGGTATAGACTAACAGTGAAATGTTTACAGGCCCTTCCCAACAATACAGAGACAAACAACAGGTATAGACTAACAGTGAAATGTTTACTAACAGGCCCTTCCCAACAATACAGAGACAAACAACAGGTATAGACTAACAGTGAAATGTTTACTTACAGGCCCTTCCCAACAATACAGAGACAAACAACAGGTATAGACTAACAGTGAAATGTTTACAGGCCCTTCCCAACAATGCAGAGACAAACAACAGGTATAGACTAACAGTGAAATGTTTACTAACAGGCCCTTCCCAACAATGCAGAGACAAACAACAGGTATAGACTAACAGTGAAATGTTTACTAACAGGCCCTTCCCAACAATACAGAGACAAACAACAGGTATAGACTAACAGTGAAATGTTTACAGGCCCTTCCCAACAATGCAGAGACAAACAACAGGTATAGACTAACAGTGAAATGTTTACAGGCCCTTCCCAACAATACAGAGACAAACAACAGGTATAGACTAACAGTGAAATGTTTACAGGCCCTTCCCAACAATGCAGAGACAAACAACAGGTATAGACTAACAGTGAAATGCTTACAGGCCCTTCCCAACAATGCAGAGACAAACAACAGGTATAGACTAACAGTGAAATGTTTACAGGCCCTTCCCAACAATACAGAGACAAACAACAGGTATAGACTAACAGTGAAATGTTTACTAACAGACCCTTCCCAACAATGCAGAGCGAAAGAAAATAGAGAAATAATAGAAAAGTAAAAATCCTATGAATTAATAAATAAATACACCATGAGTAAAGAGAAATAAAGATAATTAAATACACGGGCTAACAGTACCCAGTCGATGTGCAGGGGTACAAGGTCATCGAGGTAGATATGTACAGTTGCTGTTGGAAGTTTACATACACCTTAGCCAAATACATTTTAACTCAGTTTTTCACAATTCCTGACATTTAATCCTAGTAAAAATTCCCTGTTTTAGGTCAGTTAGGATCACTACTTCATTTTAAGAATGTGAAACGTCAGAATAATAGTAGAGAGAATGATTTCTTTCAGCTTTTATTTCTTTCATCACATTCCCAGTGGGTCAGAAGTTTACATACACTCAATTAGTATTTGGTAGCATTGCCTTTATTAACTTGGGTCAAACGTTTCGTGTAGCCATCCACAAGTTTCCTACAATAAGTTGGGTGAATTTTGGCCCATTCCTCCTGACAGAGCTGGTGTTAACTGAGTCAGGTTTATAGGCCTCTTTGCTCACGCACGCTTTTTCAGTTCTGCCCACAAATGTTCTATAGGATTGAGGTCAGGGCTTTGTGATGGCCACGCCAATACCTTGACTTTGTTATCCTTAAGCCATTTTGCCACAACTTTGGAAGTATGCTTGGGCTCATTGTCCATTTGGAAGATCCATTTGCGACCAAGCTTCAACTTCAACTTTACTGATGTCTTGAGATGTTGCTTCAATATATCCACATCATTTTCCTACCTCATGATGCCATCTATTTTGTGAAGTGCACCAGTGAAGTGCAAGCCTCCCCATTTTTCCTCCAAACATAACAATGGTCATTACGGCCAAACAGTTCTATTTTTGTTTCATTAGACCAGGGGACACTTCTCCAAAAAGTATGATCTTTGTCCCCATGTGCAATTGCAAACCGTAGTCTGGCTTTTTAATGGCGGTTTTGGAGCAGTAGCTTCTTCCTTTCTGAGTGGCCTTTCAGGTTATGTCAAGAAAGGACTCGTTTGACTGTGGATATAGATACTTTTGTACCTGTTTCCTCCGGCATCTTCACAAGGTCCTTTGCTGTTGTTCTGGGATTGATTTGCACTTTTCGCACCAAAGTACGTTCATCTGTAGGAGACAGAACGCGTCTCCTTCCTGAGTGGTACGGTGGCTGCGTGGTCCCATGGTGTTGCGTACTATTGTTTGTACAGATGAACGTGGTACCTTCAGGCGTTTGGAAATTGCTCCCAAGGATTTACCAGACTTGTGGAGGTCTACCATTTGTTTTGAGGTCTTTGTTAATTTCTTTTGATTTTCCCACGATGTAAAGCAAAGAAGCACTGAGTTTGAAGTTAGGCCTTGAAATAGATCCACAGGGTTACCTCCAATTGCCTCAAATGATGTTAATTAGCCTAACAGAAGCTTCTCATGCCATGACATCATTTTCTGGAAATGTCCAAGTTGTTTAAAGGCACAGTCAACTTAGTGTATGTAAACTTCTGACCCACTGGAATTGTGATACAGTTATTTTTAAGGGAAATAATCTTTCTGTAAACAATTGTGGAAAAATGACTTGTGTCATGCACAAAGTAGATGTCCTAGCAGGAGGAGGTAGAGACATGGTCTGTCTGCCCAATATAAAGGATCAAAACTGTCAGAGGAACAAAAATAGCTGAAATAGGAAAGTATACCAGTTTCATTTAAGGACCAGAATGTTGACAGCTGTACCCTACAGGTTTCAAAATAGCTGGGAAGAGATTTTTTATGTACCGATTCCAAGCCACGGAGTGAAAGACTTCATATTTAAAATGACGCAAGATTTAACATTCATCTCAAATTGACCCTAGAAATAGCTTTGTTCGGTGATCTGATGAGACCTGGTCAGTCGATTACTACTATACTAATACTCTTAGTAAAGGTATTTATCTTCAGCTCGCAATCTGGGGATTCTATTCAATTAGATAGATTCAAATTGTATGTTAAACATCACAGCATAGTTGAAAGATGCACTCGCATTCAAATGCACACATGTGCACACACACAGATATATACACACAGATATACACATGTGCACACACACAGATATATACACACAGATATACACACACACACATGTGCACAGACACAGATATACACACACATACATGTGCACACACACAGACATACAGACACAGACATGCACACACACAGATATACACCCACAGATATACACACACAGAAATGCACACACAGACATACACACATATACATGTGCACACACACACAGACATTAACACACATTATTATCAATGCATAACCACTTTAATAACTCTACCTACATGTACATTATTACCACAATTACCTCAACACCGGTGCCACATTGACCCTGTACCGGTACCCCTGTATATAGTCTCCACATTGACCCTGTACCGGTACCCCTGTATATAGTCTCCACATTGACTCTGTACTGGTACCCCCTGTATATAGTCTCCACATTGACTCTGTACCGTAATACCCTGTATATAGCCTCCACATTGACACTGTACCAGTACCCCCTGTATATAGTCTCCACATTGACTCAGTACCGGCACCTCCTGTATATAGCCTCCACATTGACTCTGTACCGGTACCCCCTGTATATAGTCTCCACATTGACTCAGTACCGGCACCTCCTGTATATAGCCTCCACATTGACTCTGTTCCGGAATCCCCTGTATATAGCCTCCACATTGACTCTGTACCGGTACCCCCTGTATATAGTCTCCACATTGACTCTGTACCGGTACCCCCTGTATATAGCCTCCACATTGACTCTGTACCGGTACCCCCTGTATATAGCCTCCACATTGACTCTGTACCGTAATACCCTGTATGTAGCCTCCACATTGACTCTGTACCGTAATACCCTGTATATAGCCTCCACATTGACTCTGTACCGTAATACCCTGTATATAGCCTCCACATTGACTCTGTACCGGTACCCCTGTATATAGCCTCCACATTGACTCTGTACCCACATTGACTCTGTACCCCCTGTATATAGCCTCCACATTGACTCTGTACCGGTACCCCTGTATATAGCCTCCACATTGACTCTGTACCGGTACCCCTGTATGTAGCCTCCACATTGACTCTGTATGTAGCCTCCACATTGACTCTGTATATAGCCTCCACATTGACTCTGTATATAGCCTCCACGTTGACTCTGTACCGTAATACCCTGTATATAGCCTCCACATTGACTCTGTACCGTAATACCCTGTATATAGCCTCCACATTGACTCTGTACCGTAATACCCTGTATATAGCCTCCACATTGACTCTGTACCGGTACCCCCTGTATATAGCCTCCACATTGACTCTGTACCGGTACCCCTGTATATAGCCTCCATATTGACTCTGTACCGGTACCCCCTGTATATAGTCTCCACATTGACTCTGTACCGGTACCCCCATTGACTGTATATAGCCTCCACATTGACTCTGTACCGTAATACCCTGTATATAGCCTCCACATTGACTCTGTACCGGTACCCCTGTATATAGTCTCCACATTGACACTGTACCAGTACCCCTGTATATAGTCTCCACATTGACTCTGTACCGGTACCCCCTGTATATAGCCTCCACATTGACTCTGTACCGTAATACCCTGTATATAGCCTCCACATTGACTCTGTACCGGTACCCCCTGCATATAGCCTCCACATTGACTCTGTACCGGTACCCCTGTATATAGTCTCCACATTGACACTGTACCAGTACCCCTGTATATAGTCTCCACATTGACTCTGTACCGGTACCCCTGTATATAGCCTCCACATTGACTCTGTACCGTAATACCCCTGTATATAGCCTCCACATTGACTCTGTACCGGTACCCCTGTATATAGTCTCCACATTGACACTGTACCAGTACCCCTGTATATAGTCTCCACATTGACTCTGTACTGTACCCTCCACGT
Organism: Oncorhynchus tshawytscha; assembly: GCF_018296145.1. NCBI lineage: Eukaryota > Metazoa > Chordata > Actinopteri > Salmoniformes > Salmonidae > Oncorhynchus > Oncorhynchus tshawytscha. The sequence continues at coordinate 74,991,893 of NC_056438.1, read as the reverse complement.
TGACTCTGTACCCCCCTGTATATAGCCTCCACATTGACTCTGTACCAGTACCCCTGTATATAGTCTCCACATTGACACTGTACCAGTACCCCTGTATATAGTCTCCACATTGACTCTGTACCGTACCCCCTGTATATAGCCTCCACGTTGACTCTGTACCAGTACCCCTGTATATAGCCTCCACATTGACTCTGTACCGGTACCCCCTGTATATAGCCTCCACGTTGACTCTGTACCGGTACCCCCTGTATATAGCCTCCACATTGACTCTGTACCGGTACCCCCTGTATATAGACCCCATTGACTGTACCCCCTATATAGCCTCCACATTGACTCTGTACCGGTATATAGCCTCCACATTGACTGTATAAACCCCCCACTATTGTTATTCATTGCTGCTCTTTAATTATTTGTTATTCTCATCTCTTTTCTTAAAACTGCATTGTTCTTTTAAGGGCTTGTAAATAAGCATTTCACTGTTAGGTACCTGTTGTATTCGGCGCATATGACAAATAACATTTGATTTGATAGACACACGTAAATAGTGCCACACATGCACTCAGACGCATCCAGTTGTTCTTGCTGTTTAGAGTTTTGTTGTCCTTGATGTCTTTTGTTTTTTGCAGTGTTGCTTTCTATTGTTTTCCTTTGTTATCCTCTTCTTCTTTTTTATTGGTTGTTGGCGCATTGTGGGACGGTGGCTTGGTGGGGGGGATTGTAATGAGAGGTTTCTTTCGGGGTGGGGGGCTGTTAGGGGGTTATCGGAGAGTTGTGGGGCAGCTCTCGAGAACTGTTAGAGGATCTTGGATGGTTGTTGGCCTGGCGGTTGGGAGCTTGTCCCGGTGGCTGATAGGTCGCTGGTCCGGCTCCCTGATTTGACTTGATGGGAGATCTGTTTGATGTGGCCCTGGGCGGGGGCTTCACCTTGGTTGCTCCTGTGGTTCGCTCTGGATGGGAGTGTCTGCTAGATGACTGAATATAATGTATATGTTGAGTGGCTTCACTGCAGGTAGATTGTATGTTTGTTTGTATGTAACAATTTGATTGTATGTTTTAATATTTAATTTTAAAAATGAAAACAATTGTTGGAAGTGAAGATGATGGTTTTGATGATGAAGGTATGGGTCGTAGACATATTATTATTGTATTTCTATGACATGGATCAGATTTGGAATGCTTTTGATTAGGAACATTTTGGTCGACGGGTTTTTTTCTCTGCTCAGACAGGAGTAATAAAAGCCTAGTGTACTTATTTTTTTTAAAATTGTGATTTATCAGGGGGTGCTGCAGCACCCATACATCCCGCAGCTATGTTAGCAGTAACCTGTAAATCATGGCATTAGCATAAAGTAGCTAGCTTTCTAGCTTCCTTGCTCAAAGCGCAAAAAAAAAGCCAATTAAATGAATTTTGGGCCTAGAGCAGATCTGCCCTGGGACTCTTGAAGAAATAAAACTGCAGCTCAAGGCTCAATGCGATGTCACTGCAGTGAGTCATAGGAAACAATCTGTCACCGAAAATAACAACTTCTTCAATTCTGTGTGACCTTGTGGTGGTTTTGACAGGAAAGTCCCACCATACACTCTTAGAAAAAAAGGTGCTATCTAACGCCTAAAAGGGTTATTCGGCTGGCCCCATGGGAGACCCCTTTGAAGAACCCTTTTTGGTTCCAGTTACATCCTTTTCCACAGAAGTTAGTACATGGAACCAAAAAGGGTTCTCCTATGGGGACAGCCGAAGACCCCTTTTAAAACATTTTTTTTCTAAGAGTGTAGGCTGCTTTACAGTTTCCATGGTGATGTGTGTCAAACCATGTGCCATATTAGAAGGATACTGTACAGGGCTGAACCAGTTATTCAACTTCCTAGTAGTTATACATTTGTAACTATTTCCATCAAATGTATATACAAGCCGACCTTTGACACATTTATGAAATATGACATATGACAAAGTTGGTGCTCAGTAACTTAAGCTGGTGGGAAAACTGATGAGGGCACCTTTGATTCATCTTTATATAAGCTCACACATATTGTTATTTGAGGTGAATATATTTGCATGATTACTAATAATAATAAAGTAGATATGTTTTTGTTGATACAAGCTAAACTGAGATGTTTTCTATTATGTTTTTGTATACACATCAATCAATAGAGCTAAACATAGTGTATAGGTTAAATACTTTCCACTAGTGTGGCAGATTCATTGGTACACCAGCTTATTATGGTATCTAAGGTTAATAAACAAACAATAACGGGTTTCTATTCGTTTTCAGAGAGACTTGAGTCACCAGTCCCATCAATAGCATTTGTAAGGTGACTGTGACCTGCAGAGTTCAGAACAACTCTGTCACCTCCAGCTGTAACAGCCGCACCTGCTCTCAGGTGGGAGGAGAAAGTAGAGGGGCTGAGACCTCCACTGTCCCCCTGCTCTCTGTCTATGTGGCAGGGGGTTCCATCATCTGTGACACCAGCGAACAAGTCAGATGGGCCTACAGATGTCAGATCTTAACTTGATTTTGTTGCAGATAATTTTGCTGATGCAAAAAAAAGAAGGAAATTCAAATGAGCCTTGTGAGTGGCTGAAAATGAGCAGTTATCTTTTTCTCCATGTGGGGGCAGTCTATTCATTGGGATCAGGGCTTGTTTCAAAATGATGTTCCGTCCCGCTCACTCAAACGATAGGCCTAAGGTCCTATTGCTGCAACATTCAAATGTACAAAAATGTACACTACCGTTCAAAAGTTTGGGATCACTTAGAAATGTCCTTGTTTTTTTTTAAAAAGCACATTTTTGGTCCATTTAAGATAACATCAAATTGGTAAGAAATACAGTGTAGACATTGTTAATGTTGTAAATGACTATTGTAACTGGAAAAAGATGATTTTTTAATGGAATATCTACAAAGGTGTACATAGGCCCATTATCAGCAACCATCACTCCTGTGTCCCAATGGCACGTTTTGTTAGCCTTTAAAATTATAAACTTGGATTAGCTAATTGATCATTAGAAAACCCTTTTGCAATTATGCACAGATGAAAACTGTTGACCTGATTAAAGAAGCAATAAAACTGTCCTTCTTTAGACTAGTTGAGTATATGGAGCATCATCATATGTGGGTTTGATTACAGGCACAAAATAACCAGAAACAAAGACCTTTCTTCTTAAACTCGTCAGTCTATTCTTGTTCTGAGAAATCTCGTACAATCTCGTACAACGCTGTGTATTACTCTCTTCACAGAACAGCGCATCTGGCACTAACCAGAATGGAAAGTGGAGTGGGAGGCCCCGGTGCACAGCTGAGCAAGGGGACAGGTACATTGGACAGGTACACATGTGGGCATGTGGTGTCAATATTGTGAACAGAGTGACCCATGGTGGCGGTGCGGTTATGGTATGGGCAGACATAAGCTACGGTCAACGAACACAATTGCATTTGATTTATTTGAATGCACAGAGGTACCATGACAAGGTCCTGAGGCCCATCGTCGTGCCATCCATCCATCCAGCCCCATGTCGCAAGGATCTGTACACAATTCCTGGAAGCTGAAAATGTCCCAGTTCTTCCACGGCCTGCATACTCAGACATTTCACCCTTTGAGCACGTGTGGGATGCTCTGGATCAACATGTACGACAGCGTGTCCCAGTTCCCACCAATATCCAGCAACTTTGTACAGCCATTGAAGAGGAGTGGGACAACATTTTCACAGACCACAATCAACAGCCTGATCAACTCTATGTGAAGGAGATGTGTCACGCTGCATAAGGCAAATGGTGGTCACACCAGATACTGACTGGTTTTCTGATCCACGCCCATATCTTTTATCTTAAGGTATCTGAGACCAACAGATGTATGTCTGTATTCCCAGTCATGTGAAATCCATAGATTAAGACCTAATTCATTTATTTAAATTGACTTATTTCCCTATAAGAACTGTAACTCAGTAAAATCTATGAAATTGTTGCATGATGAGATAAACAAAACATCTGGACTAGTGTCATGCACCCAGAACGTCCAGTTTAGACATCAGGCACATTTTAATGTAACAGTCCAAGCCTTCTGCGAGATTTGAAAACAGCAGGAGTATCCATGGTGACACAAGAGTCAATAGAACTGGTTGAGCTAGCCACAATGGGCTTCCTGGTTCCTGAGCTAATATAAGATTTCAGATAAATGAGTACAATAGAACAATGAACAATAACACTATGCTTATGAGCACATGTAGCAAAACGATAGCTTGATATACTGTAAAACTATTAATAGCATAGGTGGCGCTAACAACAGAGCTAACGGGAGCTAACAGAGCTGTCAATGGAAATTAAAATGGCAGGCACAGAATTACTGTTTACAATACACCTATCAACATGAGAAGCTGTGGCAGAATGATATCAATGCTATTTAATGGGAGTAAATACATTTTGAGGAGCTTGATTTGATCAGTCAATGCCTCAACTCTGCCTTGTAGTGTTTGGACAGGATCCAGACACAGAAGTGATTAGGTGGATCCCATCCCCTTATAGAGCATTGTCTGCTTCCAAAAGGTGTCAAATTTGTCAACAAAAGTAGGTTGACTGATCGATCATCCATCGAGGGAACTGGAGGCTTTATGTGGGAAGAGCAGTCAACTGACTGGCCAAGACCAGTATGACCAACAATTATTTCAAATAGAAAACCAGATGAGACAAAATACTGATAATAATCATCATGAATCTCTACTTTTTCAGTAATGAAGCATGAGCCTAAATCACTTTGTCTGAGGTAGAAAAAAATACAACACACATGATTCTATCCATAGTGGAATCTGTCCCTGATGTGGACAGTGATGACAGCAGAGATCATGATGACCAGCCCCACAGACACCAGGATGATCTTCAGCATGCACATAGACACGCTACCAGCAGGGGGAGACACTGGTTCACAACAAACAAACAATATGTTACAGTTCCTCTCACAGATTAGACACTTCCTCCTGTGTGAGATTAGTCTGGGGACACGATTACAGTTCTTCTATTAATACACTGAGTGTACAAAACATTAAGAACACCTGCTCTTTCCGTGACATAGACTGACCAGGTGAATCCAGGTGAAAGCTATGATCTCTTATTGATGTTACCTGTTAAATCCACTTCAATCAGTGTAGATGAAGGGGAGGAGACAGGTTGAAGAAGGATTTTAAGGCTTGAGACAACTGAGACATGGATTGTGTCTGTGTGCCATTCAGAGGGTGAATGGGAAAGACAAAATATTGAAGTTCTTTGAAACGGGATATGTGATAGGTGCCAGGACGACCAGCCAAGTTAACACAACTGTGGAAAGCAATGGAGTCAACATGGGCCACCTTGTAGAGTCCATGCCTAAACGAGCAGAGGCTCTTCTGAGGGGTAAAGTGGGGTGCAATTCAATTTTAGGAAGGTGTTCTTAATGTTTTGTGCACTCAGTGTATAACTGGCATACAATATTGGAGATGTGTATTTGTGTGCAGTATTTGTGTGTTTGTGTCTTACCAGATTTCAATGGACAGAGTTCCACTATCTCCTTGGTGTCGTTCACCCAGCTGACTTGGTTGCTGTGGTTACAGATGATGGAACCCCTGCCACATACACAGAGAGCAGGGGGACAGTGGAGGTCTCAGCCCCTCTACTCTCTCCTCCCACCTGAGAGCAGGTGCTGTTGTTACAGCTGGAGGTGACAGAGGTTTTCTGACCTCTGCAGGTCACAGTCACGTTACAGATGCCATTAATGGAGGAGACAGAGTCCACTGTCAGAACTGGTGGCTCAACTCTCTCTGAAAACAAATAGACAAACTGGGATAAATGGAGTTGTATACCAGTAGAAAATGTTTGGTCAAGTAAAGTGCTACCAAACAACAGCAAGAAGAACAACAACAAATAACAAGGATAAACCTACCTTGAACTACCAACACGTATTTAGCAACATTTCTGTCATTGTTACCACTCACTACTGCATCATAAAGTCCACTGTCTCCGTCCTGTATGTTCTTCAGTAGCAGAGAGAAGTCTCCCACACTAAATTCAGCCCTACCTCGGTACCTTTCAAAGGTAACTTTTGGGGGGTACTTTACAACAAGGTCTAATCTGTTAAACTTCCAAAAAAGCACATCAACCTCTTGGAGTTGAACATTTGTCTGGACATTCAGGAGAACATCCTGTCCCTTCAGCATAAACACAGAGGTCTCAGCACTGGGCTCTGAAATAAACACAGAGGTCTCAGCACTGGGCTCTGAAATAAACACAGAGGTCTCAGCACTGGGCTCTGAAATAAACACAGAGGTCTCAGCACTGGGCTCTGAAATAAACACAGAGGTCTCAGCACTGGGCTCTGAAATAAACACAGAGGTCTCAGCACTGGGCTCTGAAATAAACACAGAATAGTTGATGTGATGAAGAGGAAATGATGAGGATGATGAGGATGATGAGAATGGCATGATGAGGATGAATCCATAATTCCACAAGTATTAATGACGGCTTTGTGTTATACACAATCATGACATAGCAAGCTCTTATCCTGTGTTTAAAGCCTTATACAGAAATTATAATTACACAGAAAATGAAAGTAATTGTCTGAGGATTGTTGTAGATCTGACATAAAAATAAAAAGGGTCAGTTTGATGAAAAAGCTTTAAATAAAGGTTATAATCCAGGTCATGTCACAAACCACATGGCCCCAAATCACATTATACTAGAGGAGAACAGGCTACTCTGGAGAATCATTCTTCTTTAAGAAAGTTTGATCAAAGCTGAATGAATGTCTGTAGACTACTTTGAATCAACACTGTTTTACTCAGGAAGATCTAGATATGTCTGTAGGCTACTTTGAATAAACACTGTTTTACTCAGAATGATCTAGATATGTCTGTAGACTACTTTGAATCAACACTGTATAACTCAGGAAGATCTAGATATGTCTGTAGACTACTTTGAATCAACACTATAAAACTCAGGAAGATCTAGATATGTCTGTAGGCTACTTTGAATCAACACTATAACTCAGGAAGATCTAGATATGTCTGTAGGCTACTTTGAATCAACACTGTATAACTCAGGAAGATCTAGATATGTCTGTAGGCTACTTTGAATCAACACTATATAACTCAGGAAGATCTAGATATGTCTGTAGGCTACTTTGAATCAACACTGTATAACTCAGGAAGATCTAGATATGTCCGTCGTTTTATTGGGTATCTGTACTTTACTATTTATATTTTTGACAACTTTTACTTTTACTTCACCACATTACTGAAGAAAACAATGTACTTTTTACCTCCATACATTTTCCCTGACACCCAAAAGTACTTGTTCCATTTAGAATGCTTAGCAGGACAGGAAAATGTTCCCATTCACACATTTATCAAGAGGAGATCCCTGGTCATCCCTACTGCCTCTGATCTGGCGGACTCCCTTAAGAAATAAAACATCTGGTTTGCTTAATATAAGGAATGTGAAATGATTTAAACTTGTACTTTTCATACTAAAGTATATTTTAGCAAATACATTTGCTGTTGATACTTAAGTTTAATTGTTTTACTTTTACTCAAGAAGTATTTTACTGAGTGACTTTTACTAGAGTCATTTTCTATTAAGGTATCTATACTTTTACTGAAGTATGACAGTTGACTGCTCTTTATGAGGCCCAGACAACAGAACCTGAGAGAAACACAAAAGCCTACCTGATGATGCTATGCAGGTCAGCAATCCAATCCCTAAAAGGAGAGACATGGTGTTGAGATGGTGCTCCAATGAATATAATAGATAGGTAGACGGACGGACAGATTAACATATGAAATGTTTGCTTCTGTCTGTGTTTCCTGTTGAGCAACTTCTCTTTTCTGGCTCAACCCACACTGACAGCAGTAACACCAGCAGGATAGGTTTGATTCATGATGATTCATTGTGTGTCTTGCAAGTAAAGACAACTTGTAACTAAAATCGAGCCTGTGTTTATGTGCATCTCCCCAACAGAGAAATTCAAATCATTTACAGGACATTTCTGTACTAAATAAGATGCAACAGCAGAAAACTATAGATTCAGAGATCAACAACATTTGAGCCATGTTTGTTCAGGCTTTTTTCAACTTGAATGATACATTGAATAGTAAACACGTATTTGACTCCCTGTCAGGTGAGTCATTAGGGGACATTGGCTATTATAGTAAATAAAGAAACTGGTAAATATCAGCACATGATTATCAAAGTTTAGGTATTTATGACACAGGCAACATCCTGGAGGAGAACCTGGTTCAGTCTGATTTCCACCAGACACTGGGATATGAATTCCCCTTTCAGCAGAACAATAACCTAGAACACAATGTCACATCTACACTGGAGTTGCTTACCAAGAAGACAATGAGTTTTCCTGAGTGGCCGAGTTACAGATTTGACTTAAGGCTTCCTGTTAATTAAGGCTGTTTTCAAGGTTTTACTGTTAACCTACAAAGCATTACAAGGGCTTGCTCCTACCTATATCTCTGATTTGGTCCTGTCGTACATACCTACACGTACGCTACGGTCACAAGACGCAGGCCTCCTCATTGTCCCTACAATTTCTAAGCAAACAGCTGGAGGCAGGGCTTTATCCTATAGAGCTCCATTTTTATGGAATGTTCTGCCTATTCATGTGATAGACGCAGACTCGGTCTAGTCCTTTATGTCTTTACTGAAGAGTAATCTCTTCAGTAGGTCCCATGATTGAGTGTAGTCTGGCCCAGGGGTGCGAAGGTGAACAGCAAGGCACAGGAGCGAAGAACCACCTTTGCTGACTCTGCCTGGCTGGCTCCCCTCTCTCCACTGGGATTCTCTGCCGCTGACCCTATTACTGGGGCTCAGTTGGTAGAGCTGAATGGCATTTATTACATTGTCCTTATCAGGAGCGCATCCTCCTTAATCTCCTCCCACCAGCCACCTATGATGTGTGGGCCCTGGTCAAAAGTAGTGCACTGAATAGGGAATAGGGTTCTATAGGGTCCTGGTCTATAGTAGTGCATTATGTAGGGAATAGGGTTCTATAGGGTCCTGGTCTATAGTAGTGCACTATGTAGGGAATAGGGTTCTTTAGGGTCCTGGTCTAAAGTAGTGCACTATGTAGGGAATAGGGTTCTTTAGGGTCCTGGTCTATAGTAGTGCACTATGTAGGGAATAGAGGGCCATGTGGGACGTAGTCATGGTTCTCAGAACCCCTGCCTGGCCTGCACACTGTCCTGATCATAGTATGTTCATTTGGGTTGAGTTGCTTTACATAACATACCATTGACATTTGTCACCCTATGTACTGTAACTCTGATGGGGAGGGACTCTTATATTAACCCTATGTACTGTAACTCTGATGGGGAGGGACTCTTATAATACCCTATATTCACTGACAACGATGAGACAGCCTATAGGGAGCAGGTCAGAGACCTGACCGTGTGGTGCAAGGACAACAGTGGTGCCAGAATAACAACCTCTCCCTCAACGTAGCCAAGACTAAGGATATGATCGTGGACTACAGGAAAAGGACGACCGAGTACGCCCCCATTCTCATCGACGGGGCTGTAGGTGAGCAGGTTGAGAGCTTCAAGTTCCTTGGTGTCCACATCACTAACAAACTAGAATGGTCCAAACACACCAAGACAGCTGTGAAGAGGGCACGACAAAGCCTATTCCCCCTCAGGAAACTAAAAGATTTGGCATGGGTCCTGAGAACCTCAAAATGTTCTACAGCTGCAACAGTGGTTGCATCACTGCCTGCTACGGCAATTGCTCGGCCTCCGACCGCAAGGCACTACAGAGGGTAGTGCGTACGGCCCAGTACATCACTGGCCTGCCATCCAGGATATCTACACCAGGCGGTGTCAGAGGAAGGACCTAAATATTGTCAAAGACCCCAGCCACCCCAGTCATAGACTGTTCTCTCTACTACCGCATGGCAAGCGGAGTGCCAAGTCTAGGACAAAAAGGCTTCTCAACAGTTTTTACCACCAAGCCATAAGACTCCTGAACAAGTAATCAAGTGGCTACCCTGACTATTTGCATTGTGTGCCCCACCCCCAACCACTATTTGAAGCTGCTGCTACACTCTGTTTATCATATATGCACAGTCAATTTAACTATACATTCATGTACATATGTACATACTACCTCAAATGGCACGACCAACCAGTACTCCCGCACATTGGCTAACCGGGCTATCTGCATTGTGTCCCACCACCCACCAACCCCTATTTAAGCTACTGCTACTCTCTGTTCATCATATATGCATAGTCACTTTAACCGTATCTACAAGTACAGACTACCTTAATCAGTCTGACTAAACAGTGTCTGTATGTAGCCTCGCTACTTTTATAGCCTCGCTACTGTATACAGCCTCGCTACTGTTATTCACTGTCTTTTTACTCTTGTTTTTATTTCTTTACTTACCTATTGTTCACCTAATACCTTTTTTGCACTATTGGTTAGAGCCTGTAAGTAAGCATTTCACTGTTGTTTTATTCTTTATTTACCTTTATTTTACCTTTATTTTACTAGGCAAGTCAGTTAAGAACACATTCTTGTTTTCAATGACGGCCTAGGAACAGTTGGTTAACTGCCTTGTTCAGGGGCAGAACGACAGATTTGTACCTTGTCAGTTCAGGGATTTGATCTTGCAACCCTTCGGTTACGAGTCCACCGCTCTAAACACTAGGCTACCTGTATTCGGCGCACGTGACAAATAAACATTGATTTGATTTGATTAACCCTATGTACTGTAACTCTGATGGGGAGGGACTCTTATAAAACCCTACAGTGTGTACTGTAACTCTGATGGGGAGGGACTCTTATATAACCCTATGTTCTGTAACTCTGATGGGGAGGGACTCTTATGTAACACTATGTACTGTAACTCTGATGGGGAGGGACTCTTATGTAACCCTACAGTGTGTACTGTAACTCTGATAGGGAGGGACTCTTATATAACCCTATGTACTGTAACTCTGATGGGGAGGGACTCTTATGTAACCCTACAGTGTGTACTGTAACTCTGATGGGGAGGGACTCTTATATAACCCTATGTTCTGTAACTCTGATAGGGAGGGACTCTTATATAACCCTATTTCTATAACTCTGATGGGGGAGTGATGCCAGAGAGAGAGGTGGAGAGACGCCCCAATCACTCGGCAGGCAGGACAGACAGGCATGCAGGCAGGACAGACAGGCATGACAGACAGGCATGACAGACAGGCATGCAGGCAGGACAGACAGGCATGACAGACAGGCATGCAGGCAGGACAGACAGGCAGGACAGACAGGCATGCAGACAGGACGGACAGACAGACAGACAGGCAGGACAGACAGGCATGCAGGCAGGACAGACAGGCATGCAGGCAGGACAGACAGGCATGCAGGCAGGCAGGACCTGCACAGACTCAGGTTGTACAACACACTTGACACAATGTTTGTAACAACAGTTCATTTTTGGACACAGACAACAGAAGGTTTTTCTGCACAGAATTATTGACACAACCATTGTTCTGTGTCGACTTTCCACTAAGCTTGTGTCATTGTTCACCAAAGTCGTTGTAGCTCAGTTGTACAACTTGAGTGTGTACGGCGCAGCAGTGATGGATGGTTTATGGGAAGTGGACGAGTCACGTGTCACCATCAGCAGTGTTTGTGGTGTAGCACTTAACAGAAAATACCCTTGAGATTGAAATAGCATTTCCTCAAAAATACCCATGTACATTGCCTTCTGAAAGTATTCTGACCACTTGACCTTTTCAGCATTTTGTTACGTTACAGCCTTATTCTAAAATGTATTGAATATAAAACTACACACAATACCCCATAATCACAAAGAAAAAACAGGTTTTTAGAAATGTTAGCAAATATATAAAAATAACAGAGACACTTTGCTATGAGACTCGAAATTGAGCTCAGGTGCATCCTGTTTCCTTTGATAATCATTGAGAGGTTTCTACTACTTGATTGCAGTCCACCTGTGGTAAATTCAATTGTTTTGACATGATTTGAAAAAGCACACACCTGTCTATATAAGGTCCCACAGTTGTCAGTGCATGTCAGAGCTAAAAACAAGCCATGAGGTTAAAGGAATTGCTCGTAGAGTTCTGATATAGGATTGTGTAGAGACACAAACCTGGGGAAGAGCACAAAAACATTTCTGCAGCATTGAAGGTCCCCAAGAACTCATTGGCCTCCATCATTCTTAAATGGAAGAAGTTTGGAACCACCAAGACTCTTTCTAGAGCTGGCTGACCTGTCAAACTGAGCAATCAGGGGAGATGGGTATTGGTCAGAGAGGTGACCAAGAACCTGGTAATCACTCTGATAGAGCTCCAGAGTTCCTCAGTGGAGATGTGAGAATATTCCAGAAGGACAACAATCTCTACAGCACTCCACCAATCAAGCCTTTATGGTAGAGTAGCCAGACGGAAGCCACTCCTCAGCAAAAGGCACATGACAGCCCACTTGGAGTTTGACAAATGGCATCTAAAGACTCTGACCATGGGAAACAAGATTCTCTGTTGTATTCGGTGCAACTGAAAATAAACTTTGATTTGTTTTGAACCCAAGGTGGAACTCTTTGGCTTGAATGCCAAGCGTCACACCTGGAGGAAACCTGGCATGGTGAAGCATGGTGGTGGTGGCAGCATCATGCTGTGGGGACTGGGAGACTAGTCAGGATCGAGGGAAAGATCAACAGACCAAATTACAGTGAAATCCTTGACGATAACCTTCTCCGCTCAGGACCTCAGATTGTGGCGAAGGTTCACCTTCCAACAGAACAACGACCCTAAGCACACAGTCAAAACAACACCAGATTGGCTTGGAGACAAGTCTTTGGATGTCCTTGAGCCTGGACTTGATTCTGATCGAATATGTCTGGAGAGACCTGAAAATAGCTCTGCGGCAACTCTCCCCATCCAACCTGGCAGAGTTTGAGACTATCTGCAGAGATGTCAACATCCGGCGCCGACAGAGATGGCCGCCCTCGCTTCACGTTCCTAGGAAACTAGGCATTTTTTTTTTTTTACATGTTATTTCTTACATTGTTACCCCAGGAAATATTAGGTTTTATTACATACAGTCTGGAAGTACTATTGGATATAAGAGCAACGCCAACATTACGAGCAGGAATACGACTTTCCCGAAGCGGATTTTCTGTTTGGTCCACCACCCAGGACAATGGATCGGATCCCAGCCGGCGACCCTAAACAACGACGCCGCAGAAGGGGCAGACAGAGCGGTCTTCTGGTCAAGCTCCGTAGACGGGCACATCGCGCACCGCTCCCTACCATACTACTCGCTAATGTCCAGTCTCTTGACAACAGGGTAGACGGAATCCGAGCAAGGGTTGCCTTCCAGAGAGACACAAACATCTCTCTAGTAAGAAGAGGGGCGGGGGGTGTATACCTTATGATTAACGAGATGTGGTGTGATCATAACAACATACAGGAACTCAAGTCCTTTTGTTCACCTGACCTAGAATTCTTTACAATCAAATGCCACATTATCTCCCAAGAGAATTCTCTTCAGTCATACTCACAGTCGTGTATATCCCGCCCCAATCAGACGGCCCTGACATTGACGGCCCTGAAAGAACTTCATTTGACTCTATGTAAACTGGAAACCACATATCCTGAGGCCGCATTTATTGTAGCTGAGGATTTTAACAAGGCTAATCTGAAAACAAGGCTCCAATAATTTTATCAGCATATAGAATGCACAACCCTGGCTGGCAAAACCCTAGATCATTGTTATTCTAACTTCCGCGATGTATATAAAGCCCTCCCCTCCCTCCTTTCAGAAAATCTGACCACAACTCCATTTTGTTACTCCCAGCCTATAGACAGAAACTAAAACAGGAAGCGCCTGTGCTCTGGTCTGTTCAACGCTGGTCCGACCAATCGGACGCTTCAAGATTGATTGATAACGTGGACTGGGATATGTCCCGAATAGCGTCGGACAATAACATTGATTTGGTGAGCGAGTTTATTAGCAAGTGCATCGTTGATGTTGTACCCACAGCGTCTATTAAAACATTCCCCAACCAGAAACCATGGATTGATGGCAGCATTCGCGCAAAACTGAAACCGTGAACCACGGCTTTTAATCAGGGCAAAATTACCGTAAACATGACCGAATACAAACAGTGTAGCTATTCCCTCCGCAAGGCAATTAAACAAGCTAAGTGTTAGTGTAGAGACGCAATTCAACGGCTCAGACACGAGAGGTATGTGGCAGGGTCTACAGTCAATCACGGACTACAAAAGGAAAACCATCCCCGGCGCAGACAACGATGTCTTGCCTCCAGACAAACTAAACAACTTCTTTGCTCGCTTTGAGGACAACACAGGGCCACTGACACGGCCCCCTACCAAAACCTGCGGGCTCTCCTTCACTGCAGCCAACGTGAGTAAAACATTTAAACGTGTTAACCCTTGCAAGGCTGCCGGCCCAGTAGGCATCCCCAGCCACGTCATCAGAGCATGCGCAGACCAGCTGGCTGGTGTGTTTACGGACATATTCAATCAATCCCTATCCCAGTCGGCTGTTCCCACATGCTTCAAGAGGGCCACCATTGTTCCAGTTCCGAAGAAAGCGAAGGTATCTGAGCTAAATGACTATCGCCCCGTAGCACTCACTTCCGTCATCATGAAGTGCTTTGAGAGAATAGTCAAGGACCATACCACCTCCACCCTACCTGACACCCTAGACCCACTCCAATTTGCTTACCGCCCCCAATAGGTCCAAAGACAACGCAATCGCAATCACACTGCACACTGCCCTAACCCATCTGGACAAAAGGAAAATCTATGTGAGAATGCTGTTCATCAACAACAGCTCAGCATTTAACACCATAGTACCCTCCAAACTCGTCATTAAGCTCGAGACCCTGGGTCACAACCCCGCCCTGTGCAACTGGGTCCTGGACTTCCTGACGGGCCACCCCCAGGTGGTGAGGGTAGGTAACAACATCTCGCTGATCCTCAACACTGGGGCCCCATAAGGGTGCGTTCTCAACCCTCTCCTGTACTCCCTGTTCACCCATGACTGTGTGGCCATGCACGCCTCCAACTCAATCATCAAGTTTGCAGACGACACTACAGTGGTAGGCTTGATTACCAACAACGACGAGACGGCCTACAGGGAGGAGGTGAAGGCCCTCGGAGTGTGGTGTCAGGAAAATAACCTCACACTCAATGTCAACAAAACAAAGGAGATGATTGTGGATTTCAGGAAACAGCAGAGGGAGCAGCCCCCTATCCACAACGACGGGACAGTAGTGGAGAAGGTGGAAAGTTTTAAGTCCTTCGGCGTACACATCATGGACAAACTGAAATGGTCCACCCACACAGACAGCATGGTGAAGAAGGTGCAGCAGCGCCTCTTCAACCTCACGAGGCTGAAGAAATTTGGCTCGTTACCAAAAACACTCACAAACTTTTACAGATGTACAATCGAGAGCATCCTGTCGGGCTGTATCACCGCCTGGTATGGCAACTGCTCCGCCCACAACCGTAAGGCTCTCCAGAGGGTAGTGAGGTCTGCACAACGCATCACCGGGGGCAAACTACCTGCCCTCCAGGACACCAACACCACCCGATGTCACAGGAAGGCCAACAATATTGTCAAGGACAACAACCACCCGAGCACCTGCCTGTTCAAACCGTTATCATCCAGAAGGCGAGATCAGTACAGGTGCATCAAAGCAGGGACCGAGAGGCTGAAAACAGCTTCTATCTCAAGGCCATCAGACCGTTAAACAGCCATCACTAACATTGAGTGGCTGCTGCCAAAATACTGACTCATCTCTAGCCACTTTAATAATGAAAAAATGTATGTAATAAATGTATCACAAGCAACTTTAAACAATGCCACTTTATATAATGTTTACATTCCCTACATTATTCATCTCATATGTACACCTCTGTATATACTATACTCTATACCATCTACTGCATCTTCCCTATGCCGTTCGGCTCATTCATGTATTTTTATGTACATATTCTTATACATTCCTTTACACTTATAAGGTATAAGGTAGTTGTTGGTAGTTGTTGTGAAATTGTTAGGTTAGATTACTTGTTAGATATTACTGCACTGTCGGAACTAGAAGCACAAGCATTTCGCTACTCGCATTAACATCTGCTAACCATGTGTATGTGACCAACAAAATACAGATGTGTCAAGCGTGTAGTGTCATACCCAAGAAGACTTGAGGCTGTAGTTGCTGCCAAAGGTGCTTCAACAAATTACTGAGTAAATGGTCTGAATACTTATGTAAATGTGATATTTCCATTTTATTTTTTTTATTTCTAAAAACATATTTTTCTTTGTCATTACAGGGTTTTGTGCATAGATTGATTATTTTTATCAATTTTAGAATAAGACTGTAACCTATCAAAATGTGGAAAAAGTCAAGGGGTCTGAATACTTTCTGAATGCACTGTATCTCTCCGATTTGGTCCTGCCGTATATACCTACACTTACGCTATTTTTATGGAATGGTCTGCCTATGGATGTGAGAGATGCAAACTCTGTCTCGACCATTAAGTCTTTACTGAAGACTCATCTCTTCAGGAGGTCCTCTCTCTCCACCCGAACCTGAGCCCTAGGACCATGCCTCAGGACTACCTGGCCTGATGACTCCTGGCTGTCACCATCCCCAGTCCACCTGGTCGTGCTGCTGATCCTGATTCTGCTGTTCTGCCTGCGGCTATGGAACCTTGACTTCTTAACCAGATGTGCTACCTTTTCCCAGACCTGCTGTTTTCGACTCTCCCTCTCTCTCTCTCTCCCTCCCTCCCTCCCTCCCTACCACACCTACTGTCTCGATCTCTGAATACTTGACAATGAAAAGCCAACTGACATCCGAAGGTGCTGACCTGTTGCACCCTGTACAACCACTGTGATTATTGTTTGACAGTGCTAGTCATCTATGAAACTTTGAACATCTTGAAGAATGATCTGGCCTTAATGGCCATGTACCCTGAAAGTCTCCACCCGACACAGCCAGAGGAGGACTGGCCACCCCTCAGAGCCTGGTTACTCTCTAGGTTCCTTCCTAGGTTCCTACCCATCTTGTGATTTTTTCGTAGCTACGTGCTTCCTAGCCATCTGCATTGCTTTGCTGTTTGGGGTTTTAGGCTGAGTTTTTGTATAGCACTTTGTGACATCTGCTGATGTAAAAGGGCTTTAGAAATACATTTGATTTGATTAGATACTGACTACACACCCATTCACATGCAAGCTGTTGCTGCTCTGTTTTTCTTATATCCTGTTGCCTAGTCTCCTTATTCCAATAAATATCTACCTCCATTACTCCAGTTTCCCTGCACATGTAAATATGGTATTGGAACTGACTTTTTAAATATTTCCTGTATATAGTATGCTTACTTACTTTATTGTTTATTTTTTATTCTTATTTCTCGTGTGTGTTTTTTTCTAGTAATACATTGTTATTGATTATTGCATTGTTGAGTTTGCAAGAAAGGCATTTCAGACAGACACACCTTATTATGATACAGTACCATGGAGGTGCATGGAGAGGAATAAATGCACTTAATAAAATAAAATATGAATTTGAAACATTAGAATATTAAATCCATTTCATTTTAGAAAGAATCAAGATTACTCAGTGTGATGGTGTTGTTCATGGTGAGTCTATAGCAGGGGTTGTAACCGGTTCAGGGAACAGAACCGAAAACCGAAAAAAAGAAAAATATTACAAAAGAGGAAGAGAAACAGAACCGAGAATGAAAGTAAGCTCTTGGGTTCCGGAACAGAACCATTGTTTTCAAATCTTGAGAACTGGTTAATAATGTTCCTTTTCATTCCCCAAAGATTATTAATTTTGTCTGGTATACACTCAGTGTACAAAACATGAAGGACACCTTCCTAATATTGAGTTGAAACCCCCTTTTGCCCTCAGAATGACCTCAATTCGTCGGTGCATGGACTCTGCAAGGTTTCAAAAGAATTCCACAGGGATGCTGGACCATGTTGACTCCAATGCTTCCCACAGTTGTGTCAAGTTGGCTGGACGTCCTTCGGGTGATGGTCTGGATATCATATTATTGAAGTGTATTTAACAAGTGACACCAATAAGGAATCATAGCTTTCACCTGGATTCACCTCCTCAGTCGGTCATGGACAGAGCAGGTGTTCTTAATGCTTTGTACACACAGGTACACACAGGTATATCAGTATAACACTTGGTTAGAGGGAACATTTTAATCAGTTTTTAATAAATTGTAAAAATGTAAAGTCAGTGTTTGGGGCAAAAAGCCCCCAGGGGAAATCAATGCAAGTCAATGGTACCTACAGTATGTTAACATTTTCCAAATCATGTCCAAATCATCAATAAGTAACTTATTTGAGTTACACAAACAATTTTGAGATACTTTCGGATGAATTGGACAGGAGGGGTGAAAATAAACAGAGTGGACGAACGTCAAAACCTCATCCTAGTGAGGATATTAACAGTGAGATGTGCATTGTCATTCTGTTACGATATTTAAAGCTTACGATTTTTAAAGCTTATCGATATTTAAAGCTTGTCACGATTTCTATTTTTAGTTTTGTATCTTTATCTTTCACTGCATTGTTGAAAATGACCCGTCTGTAAAGATTTCACTGTTAGTCTACACCTGTTGTTTACCAAGCATGTGACTAAATCAAATTTGATTTGATTTCATCATACTGGGTATTAAGAAGAAACAAATGGCCCATACACATGTGATACTGTATGCTATGCTATGTCATGTGATACTGTATGCTATGCTATGTCATGTGATACTGTATGCTATGCTATGTCATGTGATACTGTATGCTATGCTATGTCATGTGATATTGTATGCTATGCTATGTCATGTGATACTGTATGCTATGCTATGTCATGTGATACTGTATTATGTCAGGCCATGTTATGTTATATTACGTTTTGATAACTTATGTAGCAACTGACAAATGTAAAAAGTACTTTTATGACCTAATCTTACAGTGACACAGAGCAGGAATCACGTTGTCTAAAAAGACAATACACATGATTCTATCCATAGTGGAATCTGTGCCTGATGTGGACAGTGATGACAGCAGAGATCATGATGACCAGCCCCACAGACACCAGGATGATCTTCAGCATGCACATAGACATGCTACCAGCAGGGGAGACACTGGTTCACAACAAACAAACAATATGTTACAGTTCCTCTCACAGATTAGACACTTCCTCCTGTTTGCACTTCCTCCTCTGTGTCTGGGGATGCTAGTAGGTGCCAGGCACACTGGTTTTTGTCAAGAACTCCAAGACTGCTTGGTTTTCAAACTGAACAATTTATTGTTGAGCTTGGACATCCACACAACTTGACACAACTGTGGGAAGCATTGGAGTCAACATGGGCCAGCATCCCTGTGGAACGCATTCAACACCTTGTAGAGTCCATTCCTGGATGAATTTCTGCTGTGAGTGTAAAAGTTGGGGTGAAACTCAATATATGGAGGTGTTCTTAATGTATTGTGAGCACACACACACAGGTATGTTAATTCATACATATAGTTAGAATAGTTCTTAATGTTTTGTACACTCAGTGTACATCAGACATACCGTATTTAAGATGTCTATTTGTGTGTGTGAGTGTGAGTGTGCGTGTGAGTGTGAGTGTGAGTGTGTGTGTGTGTCTTACCAGATTTCATTGGACAGAGTTCCACTATCTCCTTGGTGTCGTTGGCCCAGCTGACTTGGTTGCTGTGGTTACAAATGATGGAACCCCCTGCCACATAGACAGAGAGCAGGGGGACAGTGGAGGTCTCAGCCCCTCTACTCTCTCCTCCCACCTGAGAGCAGGTGCTGCTGTTACAGCTGGAGGTGACAGAGGTTTTCTGGCCTCTGCAGGTCACAGTCACGTTACAGTTGCCATTGATGGTGGAGTTAGAGTCCAATGTCAGGACTGGAGGCTCAACTCTCTCTGAAAACAAATAAAACCCCATTATTGTTAATATATTAACCTGAGTACAGGAGCTAGAGTACTAATGAATATGCATTTAACCTGAACTCTATTGATCTATTGATTGATACTGTAACTGTGTCACGTTATAATAAATTATAAAAAACTAGTCAAACATACCTTGGAGAACTAACTGGTGTACAATAATAGTCTTTTCTTTGTCACCACTCACTACTGCAGTATAAGGTCCACTGTCTCCTTCCTGTATGTTCTTCAGTAGCAGAGAGAAGTTTCCCTTATAAAACTCAACCCTGTTGTTGTACCTAGGAGACACTCTCACTGACAATGTATCAGTGCATCTTAGGATATTAGCTGATCCGAAGCTCCACTTGAAAACCTCCAACTCTCTCAGTTGAACATTTTCCTGGACATCTAGACAAATGTCCTGTCCCTTCAGCACAAACACAGAGCTGAAATCTGTGAAATAAACACACAGAATAAATAATGTGATGAGGATGATGAGGATGATGAGAATGGCATAATGAGGATGAATCCATAATTCCACAAGTATTAATGACGGCTTTGTGTTATACACAATCATGTGACATAGCAAGCTCTTATCCTGTGTTTAAAGCCTTATACAGAAATGATAATTACACAGAAAATGAAAGTAATTGTCTGAGGATTGTTGTAGATCTGACATAAAAATAAAAAGGGTCAGTTTGATGAAAAAGCTTTAAATAAAGGTTATAATCCAGGTCATGTCACAAACCACATGGCCCCAAATCACATTATACTAGAGGAGAACAGGCTACTCTGGAGAATCATTCTTCTTTAAGAAAGTTTGATCAAAGCTGAATGAATGTCTGTAGACTACTTTGAATCAACACTGTTTTACTCAGGAAGATCTAGATATGTCTGTAGGCTACTTTGAATAAACACTGTTTTACTCAGAATGATCTAGATATGTCTGTAGACTACTTTGAATCAAAACTATATAACTCAGGAAGATCTAGATATGTCTGTAGACTACTTTGAATCAACACTATAAAACTCAGGAAGATCTAGATATGTCTGTAGACTACTTTGAATCAACACTGTATAACTCAGGAAGATCTAGATATGTCTGTAGGCTACTTTGAATCAACACTATAAAACTCAGGAAGATCTAGATATGTCTGTAGGCTACTTTGAATCAACACTGTATAACTCAGGAAGATCTAGATATGTCCGTCGTTTTATTGGGTATCTGTACTTTACTATTTATATTTTTGACAACTTTTACTTTTACTTCACCACATTACTGAAGAAAACAATGTACTTTTTCCTCCATACATTTTCCCTGACACCCAAAAGTACTTGTTCCATTTAGAATGCTTAGCAGGACAGGAAAATGTTCCCATTCACACATTTATCAAGAGGAGATCCCTGGTCATCCCTACTGCCTCTGATCTGGCGGACTCCCTTAAGAAATAAAACATCTGGTTTGCTTAATATAAGGAATGTGAAATGATTTAAACTTGTACTTTTCATACTAAAGTATATTTTAGCAAATACATTTGCTGTTGATACTTAAGTTGAATTGTTTTACTTTTACTCAAGAAGTATTTTACTGAGTGACTTTTACTAGAGTCATTTTCTATTAAGGTATCTATACTTTTACTGAAGTATGACAGTTGACTGCTCTTTATGAGGCCCAGACAACAGAACCTGAGAGAAACACAAAAGCCTACCTGATGATGCTATGCAGGTCAGCAATCCAAACCCTAAAAGGAGAGACATGGTGTTGAGATGGTGCTCCAATGAATATAATAGATAGGTAGACGGACGGACAGATTAACATATGAAATGTTTGCTTCTGTCTGTGTTTCCTGTTGAGCAACTTCTCTTTTCTGGCTCAACCCACACTGACAGCAGTAACACCAGCAGGATAGGTGTGATTCATGATGATTCATTGTGTGTCTTGCAAGTAAAGACAACTTGTAACTAAAATCGAGCCTGTGTTTATGTGCATCCCCCAACAGAGAAAATCAAATCATTTACAGGACATTTCTGTACTAAATAAGATGCAACAGCAGAAAACTATAGATTCAGAGATCAACAACATTTGAGCCATGTTTGTTCAGGCTTTTTTCAACTTGAATGATACATTGAATAGTAAACACGTATTTGACTCCCTGTCAGGTGAGTCATTAGGGGACATTGGCTATTATAGTAAATAAAGAAACTGGTAAATATCAGCACATGATTATCAAAGTTTAGGTATTTATGACACAGGCAACATCCTGGAGGAGAACCTGGTTCAGTCTGATTTCCACCAGACACTGGGATATGAATTCCCCTTTCAGCAGAACAATAACCTAGAACACAATGTCACATCTACACTGGAGTTGCTTACCAAGAAGACAATGAGTTTTCCTGAGTGGCCGAGTTACAGATTTGACTTAAGGCTTCCTGTTAATTAAGGCTGTTTTCAAGGTTTTACTGTTAACCTACAAAGCATTACAAGGGCTTGCTCCTACCTATATCTCTGATTTGGTCCTGTCGTACATACCTACACGTACGCTACGGTCACAAGACGCAGGCCTCCTCATTGTCCCTACAATTTCTAAGCAAACAGCTGGAGGCAGGGCTTTATCCTATAGAGCTCCATTTTTATGGAATGTTCTGCCTATTCATGTGATAGACGCAGACTCGGTCTAGTCCTTTATGTCTTTACTGAAGAGTAATCTCTTCAGTAGGTCCCATGATTGAGTGTAGTCTGGCCCAGGGGTGCGAAGGTGAACAGCAAGGCACAGGAGCGAAGAACCACCTTTGCTGACTCTGCCTGGCTGGCTCCCCTCTCTCCACTGGGATTCTCTGCCGCTGACCCTATTACTGGGGCTCAGTTGGTAGAGCTGAATGGCATTTATTACATTGTCCTTATCAGGAGCGCATCCTCCTTAATCTCCTCCCACCAGCCACCTATGATGTGTGGGCCCTGGTCAAAAGTAGTGCACTGAATAGGGAATAGGGTTCTATAGGGTCCTGGTCTATAGTAGTGCATTATGTAGGGAATAGGGTTCTATAGGGTCCTGGTCTATAGTAGTGCACTATGTAGGGAATAGGGTTCTTTAGGGTCCTGGTCTAAAGTAGTGCACTATGTAGGGAATAGGGTTCTTTAGGGTCCTGGTCTATAGTAGTGCACTATGTAGGGAATAGAGGGCCATGTGGGACGTAGTCATGGTTCTCAGAACCCCTGCCTGGCCTGCACACTGTCCTGATCATAGTATGTTCATTTGGGTTGAGTTGCTTTACATAACATACCATTGACATTTGTCACCCTATGTACTGTAACTCTGATGGGGAGGGACTCTTATATTAACCCTATGTACTGTAACTCTGATGGGGAGGGACTCTTATAATACCCTATATTCACTGACAACGATGAGACAGCCTATAGGGAGCAGGTCAGAGACCTGACCGTGTGGTGCAAGGACAACAGTGGTGCCAGAATAACAACCTCTCCCTCAACGTAGCCAAGACTAAGGATATGATCGTGGACTACAGGAAAAGGATGACCGAGTACGCCCCCATTCTCATCGACGGGGCTGTAGGTGAGCAGGTTGAGAGCTTCAAGTTCCTTGGTGTCCACATCACTAACAAACTAGAATGGTCCAAACACACCAAGACAGCTGTGAAGAGGGCACGACAAAGCCTATTCCCCCTCAGGAAACTAAAAAGATTTGGCATGGGTCCTGAGAACCTCAAAATGTTCTACAGCTGCAACAGTGGTTGCATCACTGCCTGCTACGGCAATTGCTCGGCCTCCGACCGCAAGGCACTACAGAGGGTAGTGCGTACGGCCCAGTACATCACTGGCCTGCCATCCAGGATATCTACACCAGGCGGTGTCAGAGGAAGGACCTAAATATTGTCAAAGACCCCAGCCACCCCAGTCATAGACTGTTCTCTCTACTACCGCATGGCAAGCGGAGTGCCAAGTCTAGGACAAAAAGGCTTCTCAACAGTTTTTATCACCAAGCCATAAGACTCCTGAACAAGTAATCAAGTGGCTACCCTGACTATTTGCATTGTGTGCCCCACCCCCCAACCACTATTTGAAGCTGCTGCTACACTCTGTTTATCATATATGCACAGTCAATTTAACTATACATTCATGTACATATGTACATACTACCTCAAATGGCACGACCAACCAGTACTCCCGCACATTGGCTAACCGGGCTATCTGCATTGTGTCCCACCACCCACCAACCCCTATTTAAGCTACTGCTACTCTCTGTTCATCATATATGCATAGTCACTTTAACCGTATCTACAAGTACAGACTACCTTAATCAGTCTGACTAAACAGTGTCTGTATGTAGCCTCGCTACTTTTATAGCCTCGCTACTGTACACAGCCTCGCTACTGTTATTCACTGTCTTTTTACTCTTGTTTTTATTTCTTTACTTACCTATTGTTCACCTAATACCTTTTTTGCACTATTGGTTAGAGCCTGTAAGTAAGCATTTCACTGTTGTTTTATTCTTTATTTACCTTTATTTTACCTTTATTTTACTAGGCAAGTCAGTTAAGAACACATTCTTGTTTTCAATGACGGCCTAGGAACAGTTGGTTAACTGCCTTGTTCAGGGGCAGAACGACAGATTTGTACCTTGTCAGTTCAGGGATTTGATCTTGCAACCCTTCGGTTACGAGTCCACCGCTCTAAACACTAGGCTACCTGTATTCGGCGCACGTGACAAATAAACATTGATTTGATTTGATTAACCCTATGTACTGTAACTCTGATGGGGAGGGACTCTTATAAAACCCTACAGTGTGTACTGTAACTCTGATGGGGAGGGACTCTTATATAACCCTATGTTCTGTAACTCTGATGGGGAGGGACTCTTATGTAACACTATGTACTGTAACTCTGATGGGGAGGGACTCTTATGTAACCCTACAGTGTGTACTGTAACTCTGATAGGGAGGGACTCTTATATAACCCTATGTACTGTAACTCTGATGGGGAGGGACTCTTATGTAACCCTACAGTGTGTACTGTAACTCTGATGGGGAGGGACTCTTATATAACCCTATGTACTGTAACTCTGATAGGGAGGGACTCTTATATAACCCTATGTTCTGTAACTCTGATAGGGAGGGACTCTTATATAACCCTATTTCTATAACTCTGATGGGGGAGTGATGCCAGAGAGAGAGGTGGAGAGACGCCCCAATCACTCGGCAGGCAGGACAGACAGGCATGCAGGCAGGACAGACAGGCATGACAGACAGGCATGCAGGCAGGACAGACAGGCATACAGACAGGCAGGACAGACAGGCATGACAGACAGGCATGCAGGCAGGACAGACAGGCATGCAGGCAGGCAGGACAGACATGCATGCAGGCAGGAGAGACAGGCATGACAGACAGGCAGGACAGACAGGCATGCAGGCAGGAGAGACAGGCATGACAGACAGGCAGGACAGACAGGCATGCAGACAGGACGGACGGACAGACAGACAGACAGGCAGGACAGACAGGCATGCAGGCAGGACAGACAGGCATGCAGGCAGGACAGACAGGCATGCAGGCAGGCAGGACCTGCACAGACTCAGGTTGTACAACACACTTGACACAATGTTTGTAACAACAGTTAATTTTTGGACACAGACAACAGAAGGTTTTTCTGCACAGAATTATTGACACAACCATTGTTCTGTGTCGACTTTCCACTAAGCTTGTGTCATTGTTCACCAAAGTCGTTGTAGCTCAGTTGTACAACTTGAGTGTGTACGGCGCAGCAGTGATGGATGGTTTATGGGAAGTGGACGAGTCACGTGTCACCATTAGCAGTGTTTGTGGTGTAGCACTTAACAGAAAATACCCTTGAGATTGAAATAGCATTTCCTCAAAAATACCCATGTACATTGCCTTCTGAAAGTATTCTGACCACTTGACCTTTTCAGCATTTTGTTACGTTACAGCCTTATTCTAAAATGTATTGAATATAAAACTACACACAATACCCCATAATCACAAAGAAAAAACAGGTTTTTAGAAATGTTAGCAAATATATAAAAAATAACAGAGACACTTTGCTATGAGACTCGAAATTGAGCTCAGGTGCATCCTGTTTCCTTTGATAATCATTGAGAGGTTTCTACTACTTGATTGCAGTCCACCTGTGGTAAATTCAATTGTTTTGACATGATTTGAAAAAGCACACACCTGTCTATATAAGGTCCCACAGTTGTCAGTGCATGTCAGAGCTAAAAACAAGCCATGAGGTTAAAGGAATTGCTCGTAGAGCTCTGATATAGGATTGTGTAGAGACACAAACCTGGGGAAGAGCACAAAAACATTTCTGCAGCATTGAAGGTCCCCAAGAACTCATTGGCCTCCATCATTCTTAAATGGAAGAAGTTTGGAACCACCAAGACTCTTTCTAGAGCTGGCTGACCTGTCAAACTGAGCAATCAGGGAGATGGGTATTGGTCAGAGAGGTGACCAAGAACCTGGTAATCACTCTGATAGAGCTCCAGAGTTCCTCAGTGGAGATGTGAGAATATTCCAGAAGGACAACAATCTCTACAGCACTCCACCAATCAAGCCTTTATGGTAGAGTAGCCAGACGGAAGCCACTCCTCAGCAAAAGGCACATGACAGCCCACTTGGAGTTTGACAAATGGCATCTAAAGACTCTGACCATGGGAAACAAGATTCTCTGTTGTATTCGGTGCAACTGAAAATAAACTTTGATTTGTTTTGAACCCAAGGTGGAACTCTTTGGCTTGAATGCCAAGCGTCACACCTGGAGGAAACCTGGCATGGTGAAGCATGGTGGTGGTGGCAGCATCATGCTGTGGGGACTGGGAGACTAGTCAGGATCGAGGAAAGATCAACAGACCAAATTACAGTGAAATCCTTGACGATAACCTTCTCCGCTCAGGACCTCAGATTGTGGCGAAGGTTCACCTTCCAACAGAACAACGACCCTAAGCACACAGTCAAAACAACACCAGATTGGCTTGGAGACAAGTCTTTGGATGTCCTTGAGCCTGGACTTGATTCTGATCGAATATGTCTGGAGAGACCTGAAAATAGCTCTGCGGCAACTCTCCCCATCCAACCTGGCAGAGTTTGAGACTATCTGCAGAGATGTCAACATCCGGCGCCGACAGAGATGGCCGCCTCGCTTCACGTTCCTAGGAAACTAGGCATTTTTTTTTTACATGTTATTTCTTACATTGTTACCCCAGGAAATATTAGGTTTTATTACATACAGTCTGGAAGTACTATTGGATATAAGAACAACGCCAACATTACGAGCAGGAATACGACTTTCCCGAAGCGGATTTTCTGTTTGGTCCACCACCCAGGACAATGGATCGGATCCCAGCCGGCGACCCTAAACAACGACGCCGCAGAAGGGGCAGACAGAGCAGTCTTCTGGTCAAGCTCCGTAGACGGGCGGGCGCACCGCTCCCTACCATACTACTCGCTAATGTCCAGTCTCTTGACAACAGGGTAGACGGAATCCGAGCAAGGGTTGCCTTCCAGAGAGACACAAACATCTCTCTAGTAAGAAGAGGGGCGGGGGTGTATACCTTATGATTAACGAGATGTGGTGTGATCATAACAACATACAGGAACTCAAGTCCTTTTGTTCACCTGACCTAGAATTCTTTACAATCAAATGCCACATTATCTCCCAAGAGAATTCTCTTCAGTCATACTCACAGTCGTGTATATCCCGCCCCAAT
This sequence comes from Oncorhynchus tshawytscha, assembly GCF_018296145.1. NCBI lineage: Eukaryota > Metazoa > Chordata > Actinopteri > Salmoniformes > Salmonidae > Oncorhynchus > Oncorhynchus tshawytscha. The sequence continues at coordinate 74,964,197 of NC_056438.1, read as the reverse complement.
CAGATACATTGACGGCCCTGAAAGAACTTCATTTGACTCTATGTAAACTGGAAACCACATATCCTGAGGCCGCATTTATTGTAGCTGAGGATTTTAACAAGGCTAATCTGAAAACAAGGCTCCAATAATTTTATCAGCATATAGAATGCACAACCCTGGCTGGCAAAACCCTAGATCATTGTTATTCTAACTTCCGTGATGTATATAAAGCCCTCCCCTCCCTCCTTTCAGAAAATCTGACCACAACTCCATTTTGTTACTCCCAGCCTATAGACAGAAACTAAAACAGGAAGCGCCTGTGCTCTGGTCTGTTCAACGCTGGTCCGACCAATCGGACGCTTCAAGATTGATTGATAACGTAAACTGGGATATGTCCCGAATAGCGTCGGACAATAACATTGATTTGGTGAGCGAGTTTATTAGCAAGTGCATCGTTGATGTTGTACCCACAGCGTCTATTAAAACATTCCCCAACCAGAAACCATGGATTGATGGCAGCATTCGCGCAAAACTGAAACCGTGAACCACAGCTTTTAATCAGGGCAAAATTACCGTAAACATGACCGAATACAAACAGTGTAGCTATTCCCTCCGCAAGGCAATTAAACAAGCTAAGTGTTAGTGTAGAGACGCAATTCAACGGCTCAGACACGAGAGGTATGTGGCAGGGTCTACAGTCAATCACGGACTACAAAAGGAAAACCATCCCCGCGCAGACAACGATGTCTTGCCTCCCAGACAAACTAAACAACTTCTTTGCTCGCTTTGAGGACAACACAGGGCCACTGACACGGCCCCCTACCAAAACCTGCGGGCTCTCCTTCACTGCAGCCAACGTGAGTAAAACATTTAAACGTGTTAACCCTTGCAAGGCTGCCGGCCTAGTAGGCATCCCCAGCCACGTCATCAGAGCATGCGCAGACCAGCTGGCTGGTGTGTTTACGGACATATTCAATCAATCCCTATCCCAGTCGGCTGTTCCCACATGCTTCAAGAGGGCCACCATTGTTCCAGTTCCGAAGAAAGCGAAGGTATCTGAGCTAAATGACTATCGCCCCGTAGCACTCACTTCCGTCATCATGAAGTGCTTTGAGAGAATAGTCAAGGACCATACCACCTCCACCCTACCTGACACCCTAGACCCACTCCAATTTGCTTACCGCCCCCAATAGGTCCAAAGACAACGCAATCGCAATCACACTGCACACTGCCCTAACCCATCTGGACAAAAGGAAAATCTATGTGAGAATGCTGTTCATCAACAACAGCTCAGCATTTAACACCATAGTACCCTCCAAACTCGTCATTAAGCTCGAGACCCTGGGTCACAACCCCGCCCTGTGCAACTGGGTCCTGGACTTCCTGACGGGCCACCCCCAGGTGGTGAGGGTAGGTAACAACATCTCGCTGATCCTCAACACTGGGGCCCCATAAGGGTGTCTGGTATACACTCAGTGTACAAAACATGAAGGACACCTTCCTAATATTGAGTTGAAACCCCCTTTTGCCCTCAGAATGACCTCAATTCGTCGGTGCATGGACTCTGCAAGGTTTCAAAAGAATTCCACAGGGATGCTGGACCATGTTGACTCCAATGCTTCCCACAGTTGTGTCAAGTTGGCTGGACGTCCTTCGGGTGATGGTCTGGATATCATATTATTGAAGTGTATTTAACAAGTGACACCAATAAGGAATCATAGCTTTCACCTGGATTCACCTCCTCAGTCTGTCATGGAAAGAGCACATTCTTAATGTGTTCTTCAATGTTTTGTACACTCAGTGTATAATTCTGCAATTTATTGAAGTTATGATGATATTATTAGCGTTTTCCAACCCACATCACATCATGATGCTCAGCACTTTAAGACAATCCACTTCCAGGTCCACCCATCACTCTCTCCCCCTGTGGATTTTCATTTGCATCTTGCGTCTGCACATCTCCTTCTATCGTACACGTAAACATCTAGCTTACCCATTCCATAGCAAGCTACTTTATCCATGCTTATAGGTGGAGTAAATTAATGAGATAAATGTAAGAACTATGTTGATTTCAAGAGGTAAGGAATTAACGCAAAGGAACTATATGAACAGTTAAAAAATGTTGGTTTGAACCGGTTCAGAATTTTATCATGCTGGTCAGAACACTGGAACAAAAATGACAGGGGTTCTGCTCAGGACGGAACGATTGGAAATACTCAGTGTATATTATCATTACACTATAAATAATTAAGCATTAAAAACACAAGACAGTCTAACAAGGTATTTCCATTCTGGTCGTCGTTCGTATAACACAGGTGGTTCTCCACAAGCCCCAGCTGGTCATGGTGGTTACCAGGAGTGATGGAACCATCATGTGAAACACCAGCAACCTGGTCAGCAAGACAAGCCAGAGGGGGCGTGTTAAACAATAACCATGGGAAGAGGCCACGTCTACTGAACAAGAGCCCCACCTGTTGGTCGTGGTCTCCAAGAGAGGTGCCTGTTTAGACTAGGAAGAATGGGACTGGGGCCTCCGGCTATAAGGCTGAATGACTGATACACTATCTAAGAAAAGAAGACAGATCGCTACAAAGAGAGCCAGTGGGGACGTGTGTAAGTATGAGTGACGGAGGTCAGTGTGCTTTCTGAGCTTTGCCACTTCATCCCGTACAAGCTCACACCGAGACTAGAACTCTGAGACCACTGGCTGGCAAACCATGTGTGGCGGCCCTCGTTGATGAAACTGTGTTTGTAGGCTATACAATGCAGTACCTTACCTAGGGGGCTATGGTTTGAAGAAGGCTCTGCAAACCAACTTACCTCATACCATCAAGTATTCTCACGGCTTACTTCAGATCCGAGCATCACGAGTTCGCTCCCAGTGCTGGGCAATCGTTTTGACACTTTGTATGAATGAAAACTAATGTTGGTGTACTCTTAACCAATCAAAAGGCAGCTAGCTGCCTGCTCCCTACCTACTTCCACAGGCACCTACCTTAGTATGTAACACTTTTCCAGTAGGTTGTATTGGAGAAATAGAGAGAGAGAACAAAGGTGAACGATGATGAAGGCCAGTGATGAAGATGTGTCTAGTGACTTGCTGACGCCAGCCTGGCATGTTGATTCAATATGGCATTGTCCGGGTGGATGGCTGTATATTTCCATCTCGTAGGAGTCACACCTTCGACGTGGCAATGTCCAGGAGGAGATGTTCTCACGGACGTCATGGGGTCACTGTCACCGGAAGAGGTGTGAAGACTGATGAAACTAGAGTCGACTAAATGACTAAACTCACTGTTGTTTGTTACCTATACATAGTCACTTCACCTCCACCTACATGTACAGATTACCTCAAATAGCCTGTACTGCACACTGACTCGGTACCGGTGCCCCTGTATGGAGCCTCGTTATTGTTATTCTTATTGTGTTACTTTTTAATATGACTTTTTATTTTAGTCTACTTGGTAAATATTTTCTTCTTCTTGAACTGAACTGTTGGTTAAGGGCTCGTAAGCATTTCACAGTAAAGTCTACACTTGTTGTATTCGACGCGTATGACAAATAATGTTTGATTTGAATTGAATGTGATCGTGTGAATTAATTTGTCATGTTAGGATTGTTTCACTAGTTCATAAAGAGCCTTGTATGTTGATTTATTTCATTATACTTTAAGTGCTATGGATTCATTGTTATAGAGACACTGTGTTATTCTGTTTGTCCGATTTTTTATTTTATTTTATTTATTTAACCTTTATTTAACCAGGTAGGCAAGTTGAGAACAAGTTCTCATTTACAACTGCGACCTGCCCTAACCCATCTGGACAAGAGGAAGACCTATGTGAGAATGCTGTTCATCGACTACAGCTCGGCATTCAACACCATAGTACCCTCCAAGCTCGTCATCAAGCTCGAGACCCTGGGTCTCGACCCCGCCCTGTGCAACTGGGTACTGGACTTCCTGACGGGCCGCCCCCAGGTGGTGAGGGTAGGCAACAACATCTCCTCCCCGCTGATCCTCAACACTGGGGCCCCACAAGGGTGCGTTCTGAGCCCTCTCCTGTACTCCCTGTTCACCCACGACTGCGTGGCCATGCACGCCTCCAACTCAATCATCAAGTTTGCGGACGACACAACAGTGGTAGGCTTGATTACCAACAACGACGAGACGGCCTACAGGGAGGAGGTGAGGGCCCTCGGAGTGTGGTGTCAGGAAAATAACCTCACACTCAACGTCAACAAAACTAAGGAGATGATTGTGGACTTCAGGAAACAGCAGAGGGAACACCCCCATCCACATCGATGGAACAGTAGTGGAGAGGGTAGCAAGTTTTAAGTTCCTCGGCATACACATCACAGACAAACTGAATTGGTCCACTCACACAGACAGCATCGTGAGGAAGGCGCAGCAGCGCCTCTTCAACCTCAGGAGGCTGAAGAAATTCGGCTTGTCACCAAAAGCACTCACAAACTTCTACAGATACACAATCGAGAGCATCCTGGCGGGCTGTATCACCGCCTGGTATGGCAACTGCACCGCCCTCAACCGTAAGGCTCTCCAGAGGGTAGTGAGGTCTGCACAACGCATCACCGGGGCAAACTACCTGCCCTCCAGGACACCTACACCACCCGATGCTACAGGAAGGCCATAAAGATCATCAAGGACATCAACCACCCGAGCCACTGCCTGTTCACCCCGCTGCCTTCCAGAAGGCGAGGTCAGTACAGGTGCATCAAAGCTGGGACCGAGAGACTGAAAAACAGCTTCTATCTCAAGGCCATCAGACTGTTAAACAGCCACCACTAACATTGAGTGGCTACTGCCAACACACTGTCAATGACAGTGACTCTACTCCAGCCACTTTAATCATGGGAATTGATGGGAAATGATGTAAATATATCACTAGCCACTTTAAACAATGCTACCTTATATAATGTTACTTACCCTACATTGTTCATCTCATATGCATACGTTGATACTGTACTCTATATCATCGACTGCATCCTTATGTAATACATGTATCACTAGCCACTTTAACTATGCCACTTGGTTTACATACTTATCTCATATGTATATACTGTACTCGATATCATCTACTGTATCTTGCCTATGCTGCTCTGTACCATCACTCATTCATATATCCTTATGTACATATTCTTTATCCCCTTACACTGTGTATGACAGTAGTTTTTTTTGGAATTGTTAGTTAGATTACTTGCTCGTTATTACTGCATTGTCGGAACTAGAAGCACAAGCATTTCGCTACACTCGCATTAACATCTGCTAACCATGTGTATGTGACAAATAAAATTTGATTTGATTTGATTTGATTTGATTTGACCTGGCCAAGATAAAGCAAAGCAGTTTGACACGTACAACAACACAGAGTTACACATGGAGTAAAACAAACATACAGTCAATAATACAGTAGAAAAATGAGTCTATATACAATGTGAGCAAATGAGGTGAGATAAGGGAGGTAAAGGCAGAAAAAAAGAAAAAAAAATGCCATGTTGGCGAAGTAAATACAATATAGCAAGTAAAAAAATAAAATAAAAAAATAAACACTGGAATGGTAGATTTGCAGTCGAAGAATGTGCAAAGTAGAGATAGAAATAATGGGGATGCAAAGGAGCAAAATAAATAAATACAGTAGGGGGAGAGGTAGTTGTTTGGGCTAAATTATAGATGGGCTATGTACAGGTGCAGTAATCTGTGAGCTGCTCTGACAGCTGGTGCTTAAAGCTAGTGAGGGGGAAAGTGTTTCCAGTTTCCAACTGTCCGATGACGGATAGTTCAGAGAGTAACAACACAGTCTTATCATACAGTGGGTGTAGGGATTAGATTAGAGAACGTGTGTGAAGTTTATGCCTTTTGTTCTAATGTTTTGGGCCATTCAAAGTCATGTTAATTAAACAATGGGAGATACTGGGATCGGGCGCTCTGGGAAGAATTAAAGCTGGGTTTAAATGTTGATCATGGAGTCTTTGGTTAACCGATCTCCTGATGTACTTTTTTAGGTGGTACATTTTCTATGCTGTTAAAACTCGGGATATTTGCATTATTTTTATGTAAATATTTCTGGTATGTACTATTACTCACATTTCTGAGTAATATTCCTTGAATTAATATTTAGTGAAATGTCTAACTGTAAATGTTCATCACAATCACCTTGTCCATTAGTAACCTCTTAAGGTTTTGACAATATTCTGAGTGATGAAGCAAGGCTTGCTACATTGGCTAAACCAACTGGTGATATGGGCCTGTAGCATTCACATGATAATGGAATCAGATGGTATATCATAGTAGAGTCATAGACCTCTACACTAATTCTCTGTCATCTTCAGACAAAGTGAATTTTCCCCCAAAAATGGTCAAAAATGTAAGTCAGTGTTTGGGGCAAAAAGCCCCCAGGGAAATCAATGCAAGTTAATGGTACCTATGTTAACATTTTCCAAATCATGTCCAAATCATCAATAAGTATCTTATTTGAGTTACACAATCAATTTTGAGATACTTTCGGATGAATTGGACAGGAGGGGTGAAAATAAACAGAGTGGACGAACGTCAAAACCTCATCCTAGTGAGGATATTAACAGTGAGATGTGCATTGTCATTCTGTTACGATATTTAAAGCTTACGATTTTTAAAGCTTATCGATATTTAAAGCTTGTCACGATTTCTATTTTTAGTTTTGTACCTTTATCTTTCACTGCATTGTTGAAAATGACCCGTCTGTAAAGATTTCACTGTTAGTCTACACCTGTTGTTTACCAAGCATGTGACTAAATCAAATTTGATTTGATTTCATCATACTGGGTATTAAGAAGAAACAAATGGCCCATACACATGTGATACTGTATGCTATGCTATGTCATGTGATACTGTATGCTATGCTATGTAATGTGATACTGTATGCTATGCTATGTCATGTGATACTGTATGCTATGCTATGTCATGTGATACTGTATGCTATGCTATGTCATGTGATACTGTATGCTATGCTATGTCATGTGATACTGTATGCTATGCTATGTCATGTGATACTGTATGCTATGCTATGTCATGTGATACTGTATGCTATGCTATGTCATGTGATACTGTATGCTATGCTATGTCATGTGATACTGTATGCTATGCTATGTCATGTGATACTGTATGCTATGCTATGTCATGTGATACTGTATGCTATGCTATGTCATGTGATACTGTATGCTATGCTATGTCATGTGATACTGCATGCTATGCTATGTCATGTGATACTGTATGCTATGCTATGTCATGTGATACTGTATGCTATGCTATGTCATGTGATATTGTATGCTATGCTATGTCATGTGATACTGTATGCTATGCTATGTCATGTGATACTGTATGCTATGCTATGTCATGTGATACTGTATGCTATGCTATCTCATGTGATACTGTATGCTATGCTATGTCATGTGATACTGTATGCTATGCTATGTCATGTGATACTGTATGCTATGCTATGTCATGTGATACTGTATGCTATGCTATGTCATGTGATACTGTATGCTATGCTATGTCATGTGATACTGTATGCTAGGTCATGTGATACTGTATGCTATGTCATGTGATACTGTATGCTATGCTATGTCATGTGATACTGTATGCTATGTCATGTGATACTGTATGCTATGCTATGTCATGTGATACTGTATGCTATGTCATGTGATACTGTATGCTATGTCATGTGATACTGTATGCTATGCTATGTCATGTGATACTGTATGCTATGTCATGTGATACTGTATGCTATGTAATGTGATACTGTATGCTATGCTATGTCATGTGATACTGTATGCTATGTCATGTGATACTGTATGCTATGTCATGTGATACTGTATGCTATGCTATGTCATGTGATACTGTATGCTATGTCATGTGATACTGTATGCTATGTAATGTGATACTGTATGCTATGCTATGTCATGTGATACTGTATGCTATGTCATGTGATACTGTATGCTATGTCATGTGATACTGTATGCTATGCTATGTCATGTGATACTGTATGCTATGTCATGTGATACTGTATGCTATGTCATGTGATACTGTATTATGTAACGCCATGTTATGTTATATTACGTTTTGATAACTTGTAAAATGTAAAAAGTACTTTTATGACCTAATCTTACAGTGACACAGAGCAGGAATCACGTTGTCTAAAAAGACAATACACATGATTCTATCCATAGTGGAATCTGTGCCTGATGTGGACAGTGATGACAGCAGAGATCATGATGACCAGCCCCACAGACACCAGGATGATCTTCAGCATGCACATAGACATGCTACCAGCAGGGGGAGACACTGGTTCACAACAAACAAACAATATGTTACAGTTCCTCTCACAGATTAGACACTTCCTCCTGTTTGCACTTCCTCCTCTGTGTCTGGGGATGCTAGTAGGTGCCAGGCACACTGGTTTTGTCAAGAACTCCAAGACTGCTTGGTTTTTCAAACTGAACAATTTATTGTTGAGCTTGGACATCCACACAACTTGACACAACTGTGGGAAGCATTGGAGTCAACATGGGCCAGCATCCCTGTGGAACGCATTCAACACCTTGTAGAGTCCATTCCTGGATGAATTTCTGCTGTGAGTGTAAAAGTTGGGGTGAAACTCAATATATGGAGGTGTTCTTAATGTATTGTGAGCACACACACACAGGTATGTTAATTCATACATATAGTTAGAATATAGTTCTTAATGTTTTGTACACTCAGTGTACATCAGACATACCGTATTTAAGATGTCTATTTGTGTGTGTGAGTGTGAGTGTGCGTGTGCGTGTGTGTCTTACCAGATTTCATTGGACAGAGTTCCACTATCTCCTTGGTGTCGTTGGCCCAGCTGACTTGGTTGCTGTGGTTACAGATGATGGAACCCCCTGCCACATAGACAGAGAGCAGGGGGACAGTGGAGGTCTCAGCCCCTCTACTCTCTCCTCCCACCTGAGAGCAGGTGCTGCTGTTACAGCTGGAGGTGACAGAGGTTTTCTGGCCTCTGCAGGTCACAGTCACGTTACAGTTGCCATTGATGGTGGAGTTAGAGTCCAATGTCAGGACTGGAGGCTCAACTCTCTCTGAAAACAAATAAAACCCCATTATTGTTTATATATTAATCTGAGTACAGGAGCTAGAGTACTAATGAATATGCATTTAACCTGAACTCTATTGATCTATTGATTGATACTGTAACTGTGTCACGTTATAATAAATTATAAAAAACTAGTCAAACATACCTTGGAGAACTAACTGGTGTACAATAATAGTATTTTCTTTGTCACCACTCACTACTGCAGTATAAGGTCCACTGTCTCCTTCCTGTATGTTCTTCAGTAGCAGAGAGAAGTTTCCCTTATAAAACTCAACCCTGTTGTTGTACCCAGGAGACACTCTCACTGACAATGTGTCAGTGCATCTTAGGATATTAGCTGATCCGAAGCTCCACTTGAAAACCTCCAACTCTTTCAGTTGAACATTTTCCTGGACATCTAGACAAATGTCCTGTCCCTTCAGCACAAACACAGAGCTGAAATCTGTGAAATAAACACACAGAATAAATAATGTGATGAGGATGATGAGGATGATGAGAATGGCATAATGAGGATGAATCCATAATTCCACAAGTATTAATGACGGCTTTGTGTTATACACAATCATGTGACATAGCAAGCTCTTATCCTGTGTTTAAAGCCTTATACAGAAATGATAATTACACAGAAAATGAAAGTAATTGTCTGAGGATTGTTGTAGATCTGACATAAAAATAAAAAGGGTCAGTTTGATGAAAAAGCTTTAAATAAAGGTTATAATCCAGGTCATGTCACAAACCACATGGCCCCAAATCACATTATACTAGAGGAGAACAGGCTACTCTGGAGAATCATTCTTCTTTAAGAAAGTTTGATCAAAGCTGAATGAATGTCTGTAGACTACTTTGAATCAACACTGTTTTACTCAGGAAGATCTAGATATGTCTGTAGGCTACTTTGAATAAACACTGTTTTACTCAGAATGATCTAGACATGTCTGTAGACTACTTTGAATCAAAACTATATAACTCAGGAAGATCTAGATATGTCTGTAGACTACTTTGAATCAACACTGTATAACTCAGGAAGATCTAGATATGTCTGTAGACTACTTTGAATCAACACTATAAAACTCAGGAAGATCTAGATATGTCTGTAGGCTACTTTGAATCAACACTATATAACTCAGGAAGATCTAGATATGTCTGTAGGCTACTTTGAATCAACACTGTATAACTCAGGAAGATCTAGATATGTCCGTCGTTTTATTGGGTATCTGTACTTTACTATTTATATTTTTGACAACTTTTACTTTTACTTCACCACATTACTGAAGAAAACAATGTACTTTTTCCTCCATACATTCTCCCTGACACCCAAAAGTACTTGTTCCATTTAGAATGCTTAGCAGGACAGGAAAATGTTCCCATTCACACATTTATCAAGAGGAGATCCCTGGTCATCCCTACTGCCTCTGATCTGGCGGACTCCCTTAAGAAATAAAACATCTGGTTTGCTTAATATAAGGAATGTGAAATGATTTAAACTTGTACTTTTCATACTAAAGTATATTTTAGCAAATACATTTGCTGTTGATACTTAAGTTTAATTGTTTTACTTTTACTCAAGAAGTATTTTACTGAGTGACTTTTACTAGAGTCATTTTCTATTAAGGTATCTATACTTTTACTGAAGTATGACAGTTGACTGCTCTTTATGAGGCCCAGACAACAGAACCTGAGAGAAACACAAAAGCCTACCTGATGATGCTATGCAGGTCAGCAATCCAATCCCTAAAAGGAGAGACATGGTGTTGAGATGGTGCTCCAATGAATATAATAGATAGGTAGACGGACGGACAGATTAACATATGAAATGTTTGCTTCTGTCTGTGTTTCCTGTTGAGCAACTTCTCTTTTCTGGCTCAACCCACACTGACAGCAGTAACACCAGTGGGATAGGTGTGATTCATGATGATTCATTGTGTGTCTTGCAAGTAAAGACAACTTGTAACTAAAATCGAGCCTGTGTTTATGTGCATCTCCCCAACAGAGAAATTCAATTCATTTACAGGACATTTCTGTACTAAATAAGATGCAACGGTAGAAAACTATAGATTCAGGGATCAACAACATTTGAGCCATGTTTGTTCAGGCTTTTTCATCTAAGTGAAAATATAAAACAAAAAATATAGTGACGACAGAATAACAGTTGTTCTTATGGATTATCGGGTCAAAGTGTCCACAGTATATTACAAGGTGTGTGACACCCCTCCCTCCTCTCAAGGGGCCGGTAGGGGGAAGTTGACCATAGGTGAATTTCCCCCACTGATGGTAAAGGTTAGGATTGTGGGAGGGGAAGCTGATCCTAGATCTGTACCTAAGTGAAACTTCACCCTACACTCAGTGGGCCATATACTCTGTACTGGTATTAGAAGCTGCAGTCTTTCACTCTCAATCCAGTAACCAGCTCCAGTACCTAGTTCAACAACTAACAGTATCAGGTGACTGAACACTTCCATCTTCAGAAATGAAACATTTCTTTCTGCTGTTCTGTTCTGCCTCACTGACTGTCATCCTGGAACCACGTACAATAACATTTAAATGATATTTTCTTACGGTAATGTCACAACATGAAACCTGCAGTTCACAACTTGAATGATACATTGAATAGTAAACACGTATCTAACGTGAGCCAGAACATTTTTGATTTGTTTGACTCCCTGTCAGGTGAGTCATTAGGGGACATTGGCTATTATAGTAAATAAAGAAACTGGTAAATATCAGCACATGATTATCAAAGTTTAGGTATTTATGACACAGGCAACATCCTGGAGGAGAACCTGGTTCAGTCTGATTTCCACCAGACACTGGGATATGAATTCCCCTTTCAGCAGAACAATAACCTAGAACACAATGTCACATCTACACTGGAGTTGCTTACCAAGAAGACAATGAGTTTTCCTGAGTGGCCGAGTTACAGATTTGACTTAAGACTTCCTGTTAATTAAGGCTGTTTTCAAGGTTTTAATGTTAACCTACAAAGCATTACATGGGATTGCTCCTACCTATCTCTCTGATTTGGTCCTGTCGTACATACCTACACATACGCTACGGTCACAAGACGCAGGCCTCCTAACTGTCCCTAGAATTTCTAAGCAAACAGCTGGAGGCAGGGCTTTCTCCTATAGAGCTCCATTTTTATGGAATGTTCTGCCTATCCATGTGAGAGACGCAGACTCGGTCTAGTCCTTTATGTCTTTATTGAAGAGTAATCTCTTCAGTAGGTCTTATGATTGAGTGTAGTACGGGCCACAGGTGCGAAGGTGAACAGCAAGGCACAGGTGAGAAGAACCACCTTTGCTGACTCTGCCTGGCTGGCTCCCCTCTCTCCACTGGGATTCTCTGCCGCTGACCGTATTACTGGGGCTCAGTCACTGGCTTTCGCTCCCATGCCGTCCATAGGAGGGGCGCGTTACGCCACGCCAGGCTTTTTTCGCTATACTCGACTTGAGTGGGTTCTTGGGCTCTTGCGGTAGAGGAGATCTTCGGGGACTATACTCAGCTTTGTCTCAGGGTAGTCTGTTGATATCTCTCTAGTGGTGTGGGGGCTGTGCTTTGGCAAAGTGGGTGGGGTTATATCCTGCCTGGTTTGCCCGTCCGGCTGAATCGTCAGACAGGGCCACAGTGTTCCCGACCCCCCCCACCACCTTATCTCAGCCTCCAGTATCTATACGGCAAAAATCTATGTGCTGGAGGCTAGGGTCAGTCTGTCCTATCTGGTGTAATTCTCCTTATGTGCTGTCCTTTGTGAACTTAAGTATGCTCCCCTTAATTCTCCCATCTCTCTCTCTTGAACACCCTCCTGGAGGACCTGAACCCTATGACCATGCCTCAGGACTACCTGGCCTGACGACTCCAGGCTGTCCCCAGTCCACCTGGTCGTGCTGCTGATCCAGTTTCTGCTGTTCTGTCTGAGGCTATGGAACCCTGACCTCTTCACCAGACGTGCTACCTTGTCATGCTGCTGCTCCAGTTCCAACAGTTCTGCCTGAGGATTTGGAACCCTGATCCGTTCACCTGACGTGTTACCTTGTTTTCGTCTCTCTTGGGTTATATCACTTTGGTAACATTATTCACTCAGTTTAATGTCTGTGTATTATTAAACTAATGTGGATTTTACTTGTTGATCTTGTGTCTTGATGATCTTCTAATCTGCGTCCGTCTACAGTGCCCTTTATACTCAGTGTTTCGGGGATTTTGCTCAGGTGTTTCCTGTTTCCTTTTGTAATCATTGAGAGGTTTCTACAACTTGATTGGAGTCAACCTGTGGTAAATTCAATTGATTTGACATAATTTGAAAAAGCACACACCTGTCTATATAAGGTCCCACAGTTGACAATGCATGTCAGAGCTAAAGGTTAAAGGAATTGCTCGTAGTGCTCTGATATAGGATTGTGTAGAGAAACAGACCTGGGGAAGGGCACAAAAACATTTCTGCAGCTTTGAAGGTCCCCAAGAACTCAGTGGCCTCCATCATTCTTAAATGGAAGAAGTTTGGAACCACCAAGACTCTTTCTAGAGCTGGCCGCCCTGTCAAACTGAGCAATCAGGGGAGATGTGCGTTGGTCAGAGATGTGACCAAGAACCCGATGATCACTCTGATAGAGCTCCAGAGTTCCTCAGTGGAGATGTGAGAATCTTCCAGAAGAACAACGATCTCTGCAGCACTCCACCAATCAGGCCATAATGGTAGGGTGGCCAGACGGAAGCCACTCCTTAGTAAAAGGCACATGACAGCCCACTTGGAGCTTAACAAAAGGCACCTAAAGACTCTGACCATGGGAAACAAGATTCTCTGGTCTGATGAAACCAAGATTGAACACTTTGGCTTGAATGCCAAGCATCACGCCTGGAGGAAACCTGGCATGATGGTGGCAGCATCATGCTGTGGGGACTGGGAGACTAGTCATGATCGAGGGAAAGATGAACAGAGCAAATTACAGAGAGATCCTTGACGAAAACCTGCTTTGGTCAGGACCTCAGACTGTGGCGAAGGTTCACCTTCCAACAGAAAAACGACCCTAAGCACACAGCCAAAATAACGCAGGAGTGGCTTGGAAACAAGTCTCTGAATGTCCTTGAGTGGCCCAGCCAGAGCCCGGACTTGATCCCGATCTAATATCTCTGGAGAGACCTGAAAATAGCACTGCGGCAACCTCCCCATACATCCTGACAGAGTTTGAGAGTATTTGTTGAGATGAATGGTAGAAACTCCTCAAATACAGATGTGTCAAGCTTGTAGTGTCATACCCAAGAAGGCTTGAGGCTGTAGTTGCTGCCAAAGGTGCTTCAACTAAGTACTGAGTAAAGGGTCCGAATACTTATGTAAATGTGATATTTAGATTACTTTATTTTTTCTATATTTCCAAACATTTCTAAAAACCTGTTTTTCTTTGTCATTATGGGGTATTGTGTATAGATTGATAATTGTATCATTTTTAGAATAAACCTGCAACTCCTATTACTAGCCTGTAATCTTTTGTGTCGTCTGAGATCCACAAAGATTGGAATGCTGCCACAGTCATCCCCCTCTTCAAAGGGGGAGACACTCTAGACCTAAACTGTTATAGACCTATATCCATCCTGCCCTGCCTATCTAAAATATTTGAAAGCCAGGTTCTTATGGCTGCAATCCCGTTAACAGGATCGATATGACAACAGCCAGTGAAAGTGCACGGCGCCAAATTTAAAAACAACAGAAATCTCAAAATTAAATGTCCTCAAACATACAAGTATTTTATACTATTTTAAAGGTAATCTTGTTGTTAATCCCACCACAGTGTCCGATTTCAAATAGGCTTTACAGCGAAAGCACCACATATGATTATGTTAGGTCACCACCAACTCACAGAAAAACACAGCCTTTTTTCCAGCCAAAGAGAAGAGTCACAAAAAGCACAAATAGAGATAAAATGAATCACTAACATTTGATGATCTTCATCAGATGACACTCATAGGACTTCATGTTACACAGTACATATATGTTTTGTTTGATAAAGTTCATATTTATATAAAAGAATCTCAGTATACATTGGCGCGTTACGTAGTTCCAAATACATCTGGTGATATTGCAGAGAGCCACATCATTTTTCAGAAATACTCATTGTAAATGTCGATGAAAATACTATTGTTAGACATGGAAATACAGATATACCTCTCCTTAATGCAACCGCTGTGTCAGATTTTAAAAAAACTTTACGAAAAAAGCAAACCATGCAACAATCTGAGAACGGCGCTCAGAAAAATATGTATATATCCGCCATGTTGGAGTCAACAGAAATCAGAAAAAACATTATAAATATTCCCTTACCTTTGATGATCTTCATCAGAATGCACTCCCAGGAATCCTAGTTCCACAATAAATGTTTGATTTGTTCGATAATGTCCATTATTTATGTCCAAGTAGCTACTTTTGTTAGGGCGTTAGGTACACAAATCCAAACGCTCGTGCAGGTCCAGCATAACGTCGGACAAAAACTTTAAAAAGTTATATTACAGGTCGTAGAAACATTTCAAACTAAGTATAGAATCAATCTTTAGGATGTTTTTATCATAAATTGTCACCGTTCCAACCGGACATTTCCATTGTCTGTAGAAAAGCCATGGAACGCAGGTCGCTATCATGTGAAATGCGCGTGACCAGGACCTGGCTCTCTGCCAGACCACTGACTCAAAGAGCTCTCACCCGGTCCCACATCACAGTAGAAGCCTCATTCAAATTTCTAATGACGGTTGACATCTAGTGGAAGCCTTAAGAAGTGCAACATAACCAATATCCTACTGTGTATTCAATAGGGGCCGGGTTGAAAATCGACCAACCTCAGATTTCCCACTTCCTGTTTGGATATCTTCTCAGGTTTCTGCCTGCCATATGAGTTCTGTTATACTCACAGACATCATTCAAACAGTTTAAGAAACTTCAGAGTGTTTTCTATCCAATTCTAATAATCATATGCATATATTAGCAGCTAGGACTGAGGAGCAGGCCGTTTACTCTGGGCACCTCTGGGCACCTTTCATCCAAGCTACTCTATACTGCCCCTGCAGCCATACGAAGTTAACAAACAGATTACAGACCATTTTAATCCCACCGTACCTTCTCCACTATGCAATCTGGTTTCCGAGCTGGTCATGGGTGCACCTCAGCTACGCTCAAGGTCCTAAACGATATCATAACTGCCATCGATAAAAGACAGTACTCTGCAGCTGTCTTCATCGACCTGGCCAAGGCTTTCGACTCTGTCAATCACCACATTCTTATCGGCAGTCTCAATAGTCTTGGCTTCTCAAATGACTGCCTCGCCTGGTTCACCAACTACTTCTCAGACAGAGTTCAGTGTGTCAAATCGGAGGGTCTGTCGTCCGGACCTCTGGCAGTCTCTATGGGGGTGCCACAGGGTTCAATTATTGGGCCGACTCTTTCCTCTGTATATATCAATGATGTTGCTCTTGCTGCTGGTGATTCTGTGATCCACCTCTACGCAGACGACACCATTCTGTATACATCTGGCCCTTCTTTGGACACTGTGCTAACAAACCTCCAAACGAGCATCAACGCCTTTACAACACTCCTTCCTTGGCATCCAACTGCTTTTGCTCTGGTCTTAATTTTCCCATCTCTCTCTCTCTCCTCCCGAGCCTGAGCCCTAGGACCATGCCTCAGGACTACCTGGCCTGATGACTCCTGGCTGTCCCCATCCCCAGTCCATCTGTTCGTGCTGCTGTTCCTGTTTCTGCTGTTTTGCCTGTGGCTATGGAACCCTGACTTCTTCACCAGGCATGCTACCTAGTTGTAACCGGTTCAGGGAACAGAACAGAAAAAGAAAAAAGAAAAACGAAAAAGAAAAACATTTTCTGAGAAACAGAACTGAGAACGAAAGTAATCTCTTGGGTTCTGGAACAGAACCATTATTTTCAAATCTTGAGAACTGATAATAAACATTTTTTTTTAAATGTTATTTTTCATTCCCGCAAAAAACTTCCTAATCTCTGGAATGCACTCAGTGTACAAAACATGAAGGAAACCTTCCTAATATTGAGTTCCAACCCCGTTTTGCCCTCAGAATAGCCTCAATTTGTCGGCGCATGGATTGTACAAGGTGTCAAAAGAATTCCACAGTCCATGTTGACTCCAATGCTTCCCACAGTTGTGTCAAGTTAGCTAGATGTCCTTTGGGTGGTGGTCTGGATATCTCAAAATAAAAACTGAAAAACAAGGTAACGTTGTAGTTCTTCACACAAAACAATGCACCAGCTAGCAAAGCCTAGCACCAGCTAACATAGCCTAGCACCAGCTAGCATAGCCTAGCACCAGCTAACATAGCCTAGCACCAGCTAACATAGCCTAGCACCAGCTAACATAGCCTAGCACCAGCTAACATAGCCTAGCACCAGCTAGCATAGCCTAGCACCAGCTAACATAGCCATTCAACGACACTTAATTATTTTGTCTCGCCCATTCACCCTCTGAATCACACACATACACAATCTATGTATGTCTCAAGGCTTAAAAACCTTTTAACCTGTTTCCTCCCCTTCATCTACACTGATTAAAGTGGATTTAACAAGTAACATCAATAAGCAATCATAGCTTTCACCCGGATTCACCTGTTTTACATTTAAAATGACAATAAACTCTTGGAGTATTTATTTTATTTATTATTTTATTAACCCAGATAAATAATTTAGAACACAATCTATTTTACAATAAAGACTTTGTGTGTTTTCTGACCTCTCTGGTCTATACTGGCCACTGTTGGGACCGACCCTGATTGTGTTGGACACCCCCCCCCCCTCTTCATCTTTGCTATCATCGCTAAGGAAGTAGTTTGATATGGCCTGTTTAACTGAGGCAGTGCACCTATTTCTCAATTACCTAAATAGCTGCCATTCAGGTTACGAGACAGTTTGTCTACCAGCCTTGACCCAGGCTTGATTTCTTAGTAAAGTAGAGTCAAATGTATTAATTCTTTTTTCGACGCTGAGTTGCTTGAAAGGTGCATGTTAATCAGCCAGAGGGGTAAAAATTGAATTATTCAAGTGCCAGAACAGGGTCTGGTATGAAAGTAGTAGAAATAAGATCTACAAAATGTAGATCATGAAGGAAAGCCTGGGGTGAGATTTAAAAAAAAACATTTCTCTTTACATTTATGCAAGGGACAGAGTTTTTCAATTTTGTATCTCTAATGCAAGCAATAGCGTAGTGTTTGCTGATATCATTTGCAAAAACACCACTAGCCAAAATATTTATGGGACGGGTAGTCATGGTAACATCAATCAATAATATATTCTCGGCCTTGTCTCAGGATGGTAAGTTGGTGGTTGAAGATATCCCTCTAGTGGTGTGGGGGCTTTGCTTTGGCAAAGTGGGTGGGGTTATATCCTTCCTGTTTGGCACTGTCCGGGGGTATCATCGGATGGGGCCACAGTGTCTCCTGACCCCTCCTGTCTCAGCCTCCAGTATTTATGCTGCAGTAGTTTATGTGTCGGGGGGCTAGGGCCAGTTTGTTATATCCGGAGTACTTCTTCTGTCTTATCAGGTGTCCTGTGTGAATTTAAGTATGCTCTCTTTAATTCTCTCTTTCTCTATTTTTTTCTCTCTCTCGGAGGACCTGAGCCCTAGGACCATGCCTCAGGACTACCTGGCGTGATGACTCCTTGCTGTCCCCAGTCCACCTGGCCATGCTGCTGCTCCAGTTTCAACTGTTCTGCCTGAGGCTATGGAATCCTGACCTGTTCACCGGACGTGCTACCTGTCCCAGACCTGCTGTTTTCAACTCTCTAGAGACAGCAGGAGTGGTAGAGATTCTCTTAATGATCAGCTATGAAAAGCCATCTGACATTTACTCCTGAGGTGCTGACTTGCTGCACCCTCGACAACTACTATGATTATTATTATTTGACCATGCTGGTCATTTATGAACATTTGAACATCTTGGCCATGTTCTGTTATAATCTCCACCCGGCACAGCCAGAAGAGGACTGGCCACCCCACATAGCCTGGTTCCTCTCTAGGTTTCTTCCTAGGTTTTGGCCTTTCTAGGGAGTTTTTCTTAGCCACCGTGCTTCTACACCTGCATTGCTTGCTGTTTGGGGTTTTAGGCTGGGTTTCTGTGCAGCACTTTGAGATATCTGCTGATGTACGAAGGGCTATATAAATAAATTTGATTTGATTTGATTTAAAGAGTTTTTTGTTGTTGTACATTAATCCAAGTGGCTTTCGTTATAAACTGAACTCAAGACAGATATTCTTAACCTTTTACTGCAACGGGTTAAATCAGGGTCACACAGAGTGTTTCTTGGTAGTCTTAAACAAATCAAATTTGAAACAAAACTATACACCTCACACACATGATTATGGGATTAAATAAGAGAAGACACCTATACCATGTCAGATATAAAGTTGAAATGTATTACATTGAATTTGCATCCCAATATTACACTTATATAAAAAATATAGTCAAATTGTATTTGTCACGTACACATGGTTAGCAGATGTCAAGATTATCCCCTTTTCTCCATTTTCACCTATAATGACATATCCAAATCTAACTGCCTGTTGCTCGGGACCTGAAGCAAGGATGTGCATTTTCTTGATACCATTTGAAAGGAAACACTTTGATGTTTGTGGAAATGTGAAATCACTGTCGTTGAATAGATCTAGTAAAAGATAATACAAAGAAAAAAATATGAATTGTTTTGTTTGTTTTTTTCTCCATCTTTGAAATGCAAGAGAAAGGCCATAATGAATTATTCTAGCCCATGTGCAGTTTAGACTTTGGCCACTAGATGGCATCAGTGAATGTGCAACATTTAGACTAATCCAATGAACTATTGCATATCTATTCAAAATTCTGTGTCAAGACTGCCCAAATGTGCCTAATTGGTTTATTCATACATTTTCGAGTTCATAATTGTGCACTCTCCTCAAACAATAGCATGGTATTATTTCACTGTAATAGCTACTGTAAATTGGACAGTGCAGTTTGATTAACAAGAATTTAAGCTTTCTGCCCATATCAGATATGTCTATGTCCTGGTACTTTTTGTTTTGTTTCTTACAACCTCATGTTAATCACATTAGTTCAACACTCCCGAGGTCGGGACACCAATTCTGTAGAGGATAATGCGAGTGTAGCGAAATGCTTGTGCTTCTAGTTCCAACAGTGCAGTATAAGGACCAATGGAATGGTCTAAAATGTGCAAACTCTGTCCACCCGGGGACCCGGCCTTGCTAAACGAACTTGCCCAATCTCTGTGTGTCTGTGATCCTTCTCCTTCCACGTTGCTGCACGTGCATGAGCTCCAGGAAGTGTAAGGGGGAGTGGTTTACAGTTTGTCAGGGAGCAGGAAAGAGTAAACCCCCGTCCTTCTGCTGGAATATGTCTTAGTTTTAAATAACCACTGGAGACAAACATACAGCAAGTCAGCGAACCCCGCACCTTTAACATGTTGGAGTTACAGCCTTTAGAATGATGTGATCTGAAAGACATGATGTCATCCATTAACTTTAGCTGTGGATGTGAACGGTGAGTATAAGTCCACTTGAACACAGCAAACAGAAACTTGCTGTTTTTTTTTATCAACACAAAGACAAAGAGGAAGTCAAATATGTTTCGGTGTGCCTTCCGTAGAAACCAAAATAAAAAGGATTCGTGGGCCCCAGGGAGTCCAAGAAAAATTACACTACAGACATTTCAAACTATAGAAAGGGAAGTGGTCTCAATATCTGTTGCATAGAGAATACTCCATATACTGTATGCATTAACATTAGCTATTGCATATGGGCACATAATTGTGGAGCATAACTGACTGTTTCCCTAGTAGACAACCAGTGAAGAGAGACGATTTAATGATGCAGTGTGACCTTTCCTGATGAACAAAATGGAGTCGTCTGAAGACAGTAAGTTAGACCTGGATATGGTCTGAGATACAGTGCATTCAGAAAGTATTCAGACCCCTTGACTTTTCCACAACTACACACAATACCCCATAATGACAAAGCAAAAAACAGGTTTAGACATTTCTGCAAATTTATTACAAATAAAAAAATACAGTACCAAGTCAAAAGTTTGGACACACCTTATATAGACAGGTTTGTGCCTTTCCAAATCAGGTCGAATCAATTTAACGTACCACAGGTGGACTCCAATCAAGTTGTAGAAACATCTCCAGGATGATCAATGGAAACAGGATGCACCTGAGCTCAATTTCGAGTCTCATAGCAAAGGGTCTGAATACTTATGTAAATAAAGTATTTCTGTTTTTTATTTGTAATACATTTGCAAACATTTCTAAAAAACCTGGTTTCAATGATTTGTCAATTGAATGTTCTCAATATTTGTCTTTTGAAATTAAATTACAAAGCTCTAAAATTATTTCAAGGTCGTATTTCATATTGCATTTAATGTATGAAACCGACATTGAAAAAACCCCGAACCAAAACAGACCTCAAATAGCGCTAATCGCTCTGCCCTGGTTGTTTATATACCACTCCATGTTTCTACTATGTAATGACATTTAAATCAGTGTGGTTTATGTTTTTCAAACAAGTCTCCTATCTGTGACATTTAAATACAAGCAGTAGCTACAGTATCGACATTACAAGGGGAAACACAGATGTGTCACATGGGGTAAAAAAAACGGAGTCATCCAGTGGAGGCTTCCGCTCACTACCAGTAATGGAGATGAGAGCAAGTCCAGTGGCAGCCAGAGGGGGGCGATATAGCATAGCGAAACTACAGTTGGCCGACATTCTGCTTGTTTTCTCATAGACGTCATCATTCGATCTCAATACACTTTTCTGTTCCCAAAACGAGAATTTGTTGCGACATGACGTTGAGTAGACTTGACTCATTGGCAAACTTTTTTTTGTTTTGTTCTTGTTCATTGTTTAAGATGTGCAAATTCAAATTCTTGCACACGGATACTTGAGAGGGTAGGCGTTCCCTAACGGAAATATGCGTGCAGAAAAGTTCCAATAAGATCTCGCTAGCTTGTGCTTGGCTCTGCCCACCTCCTTGCTTGTTCTTCCCACTCTGTAACAGTGGTTCCCATTGTGAAAGGCCCGTCTGTCCCATCTTGACTTAGATAGACAAATGTTTGGTTCCATCTGGTGGTCAGCTCTTGAACTGAGCAGAATTCTGATAGAATTCTGATAGTGCAGAGCCTTCCCCACTCTGTTTTCGCAATTCCCAGAACAGCACTGTAGCCACTCATTTAACGAAGATAGCAAGATGGTCAACCAAGATGGCACTTTCAATGAATCTGAATAATATAAAACTTGATATTATATCATTTATATCATAATTAGGTTTATATAGAATGTATATTTATTGAGGTGGTTGGTTTAGGGGAGAGACTGTCATCCAATATGTCCCCTCCACAGGTGCTCAGTTCGTGGACAAGTACATGCCCCAGCTCATTCAGAGGGTCACCATGGTGATGCCTATAGCTGATGAGCTGCTCGCTGAAGACATGATCCATGAAGAGATGTACTCCAACATCAGTGCTGCCAGGACTAACAAGAGCAAAATGAGGGAGCTCTTTAAAGCCCTCCACTCTGGAGGAAACAAAGTGAAATCTACCTTTCTCTCCGCACTGAGAGAGAATGAACCTAATCTGGTCCAGGACTTAGGTAAGTGAAGATGTTTGGCAATTTAGATACATGGGCTGGGATTAGGTCAGGCATTCTTGAAAGCCAACGTTTAAAAAATAAATATATATATATATATTAATATTAAGCCAATTTTAAAGATCTATATTTTATAGACCAAATAATCAACTATCTGCTACAGTATCACACAAGGAGAAAGCGCGCCACCATCTGGTGTTTCCCCTGAAAGAGGTCGGTTTAGATATAGGTACAACTCAGTGGAGAACGGAGCATACTAATGGCTGGAATGGAGTCAATGGATTGGTATCAACATGGTTTTCATGTGTTTGATATCATTCGCTCCATTCCTTCCATTGTACTCCATTCCTGACATTATTATGAGCCGTCCTCCCCTCAGCAGCCTCCACTGGTACAACTGTCCCAGGGTCCCAGTTAGAGGATGGAAATTACCAGTAGGAGACATGGATTCAATCCACACTTTATTACTTCACAACTAACAGACACACACACACACACACACACACACACACACACACACACACACACACACACACACACACACACACACACACACACACACACACACACACACACACACACACACACACACACACACACATCTCACAAGAGGAAGGGACTAGTGGAAGTGATAGTGTTTTCTGTAGAACAGAAGAAACAGGCAATTACTCCAGAGTACTAGCCATGTAAGGCTATACAAACAGAATGGCAATGATGTAAAATATGCATGGCAGCAATGGGATAGCAATGAGCTAGCATCATAGAGATAGCTAGAGGACTCATCTTTGTATCTGTGCGATATAACGTCTGTGACAGCATGGGTAGTACCATTCTCCATTTTGAAGTAGTATATATTTTTTTAAATGTTGGAAGCCCTCAATGGCGCTGCCAATGCTAATACAGCCCTTTGGCCACTAGAGGCATCTATCATTCTCTATGGCTAGCACACAATAGGAAGCTAGTGTGCTAACAGTATTATCTGGTAATAGGCATACAGCACTCTATGGCTAGTAGGCTAACACGCTACATAGCAGTAATGATTATACCATATTGTATAAAGGGGCTAGGGTAGCATATGAGGTACAGTATAAACATGATACAATTAGCAGCTAGCATGCTAGGCTAGTGGGCCACAGGCTGTGGGTTGGCATACAGTATAAACAGGCAATAGCTGGAGGCTAGCACGCTAAGCTAGGTTATAGGCTAGTAGCCCTCAGGCTATAGGCCGGCATAGGGAGCTGTATAACCCTATGCACAGTACAGTTAGCAGCTAGTGGGGCTAATGGTTAGAAGTAGCATGCTAGGATGTAAACAATGGCGTCAATGGTCGGCCATATTGGTTGTGTAATATACAACTATTGGCTTGTAGCCATCTTGGCCCATAGTAAGTTATGGGGACAGAGTGTACCACATGTAGCCACACATAAACTATGCCAAAAGGGTCAGATAACCAGGGTATGCTGCATGATATTACAACATGTAAACACCTGAGTAAGCATGTATAAGCACAGTTACATGATGTGGTACTGTGGAATATGCTATTCGAGGCTGTTAGGGCGGCAGGTAGCCTAGTGGTTAGAGTGTTGGACTTGTAACCGAAAGGTTGCAAGATTGAATCCCTGAGTTGTCAAGGTAAAAAAAAAAAAAATGCCACTCTGCCCTGAACAAGGCGGTTAACTCACGGTTCCTCGGCTTTCATTGAAAATAAGAAGTTGTTCTCAACTGACATACCTAAATAAAGGTAAAATTACATAGTAACAATGAGGCTATTACATAGAAATACACAGATGAACCCTAACAAAGTCTACTTACATAGTTAGCCAGATTTTTACACACCACATAAAGGAGCAACCTCCTAATTAAAACACAG
Source organism: Oncorhynchus tshawytscha (assembly GCF_018296145.1). Classification (NCBI taxonomy): domain Eukaryota; kingdom Metazoa; phylum Chordata; class Actinopteri; order Salmoniformes; family Salmonidae; genus Oncorhynchus; species Oncorhynchus tshawytscha. Next base: position 74,939,590 of record NC_056438.1, on the reverse strand, counting down.
TTGACCTTGGGACACATCTTTTAAGAGTCAGTGTTTTAAGAAAAATGTTCCTTAAAGTCACAGAGGGCTATTAAAAGAAACTTCTTAATATCATTTTACAGTGAATATAATTTTTCTTGAAGTCTAAGTGTTTAAACTTTGATCAGTTTCTCAGGACGGGCATTTCCTAGCAGAATGCAGATATGGGAAATGTACAGTATTTGAAAGATTTGGAAAATGACAAAAACAAGTCATTGCTCTTACAAAATTCCCCTATATGTAACTGTATTCATTAATTACAGATTTTTTTTCTCCCATCTATAAAATAATGTTTCATTGCATGACAAGGATTGTCCGAACTGTCAACAATACCTGACGTACTGATGTTTCTTTGTGGAAACACTGAAATGTGTCAAGTGAAACATAACTGTTGCGTGATAACATTTTCAATAAATTATGAAGATGCAAAGATTAGCGATATCTTGTGAGAAGGTTAACGTGATATGTATTTGTCAATCATTTATGTAGAATGCAGTGGCAAACAAAGAGGTGAACCAGGTACGCCATGTTTTTTTTCACCTTTTTAATGAATTACATTTCTTATAATGTTATATGATTTCAAGAATTATACAACATAAATACTTTTGTAAAATTATGAATTGACTTTCTGTTATTGTGTCAATGTGTAGAGAACAAAAGCACAGCAACCCTAAAGTACAAGGAATTCATCAGAGGTGAATATGCCACAGTGCAGGAGTACAACTCTCTCCCTGGAGAACATGTGAAGCTAGATGATCGCTACACTGAGCCCCTAATCATCCAGAAACACCGTCAGCAGAGAGAGAGAGAGGAGGAGATCCGCTCCAGAGGACAGAACTTTTATCAAGTCATGGACCAGAGGGACAGCGAGACCTACAAGAGTACCAAAGTGGAGAGGCTGTTTGATCCAGACGAGCACGGAGACATTCAGAGAACAGTGATACTGCAGGGCCACTCTGGAACTGGCAAGTCATTTACCAGTCAGAAGATCATGTCTGACTGGGCCTTTGGAAGACTTTACGAAGACCGATTTGACTTTGTTTTTCACCTGAGGTGCAAAGAACTGAACCAGGCCACTGGGAGAAAAAGTCTGATGGATCTGCATAACTACGATCAGAGTTCATCATCAATGATCAAGCAGGTCCTTCACCAGTCTCCTGAGAGGGTTCTCTTCCTGGTAGACGGCTTTGATGAACTCAAATTCTCACTTGATGTACCTAAAGACTCCCTTCCCAGGGACCCGTGGACACAATGCTCCCCCGAAGTGACACTGAGTGGCCTGATACGGAAACAGATATTGCACGAGTCCTTCCTGCTTGTTACCACCAGATCCACAGCGTTGGACAAACTAAAAGAAGTGGTCAAACATCCAGTGAGATACGCTGAGATATTGGGCTTTTCTAAAGAGGGGGTGGAGGAATACTTCAATAGATTCTTCAAGAAGAAGCAACACTCACAGCAAGCCTATGACGCTGTGAGAAAAAATGAAACCCTTTTCACCGCATGTTTCATTCCAGTCATCTGCTGGATCATTTGCACAGTTTATAGGGAGCAGTTTGATGAAGGCACAGAGATGATACAATCGCTGGAGACCACCACCTCCATCTTTGTTGAATTTGTTGCCACGCTGTTGAAGCACCACTGTCAGGATTTGGGTCAGTCAGCTCTTACTATCCTCCAAGGACTAGGCAAGCTGGCAGAACAGGGAATGGAAGAGCAGCAAGTCTTATTTCACCATGATAGTGTGTCACAGACAGTGTCAGATCCTTCCAAAGTCCCCTTCTTGTGTAAGTTTCTCCAAAAGAAAAGAGTAAGTCAGACCACTATGTACAGCTTCATGCACCTCAGCTTCCAGGAGTTTTTCACAGCCCTCTCATACATGCTACTGGGTGATGAGGAAGCTCAGGAGAAAGTTAGAGAGCTACTTTCCAAGGTTCGACGTGGAAAAGAAAACAGTCACCTGCTACCCATAGTTCAATTTCTCTTCGGCATCGCAAACAAGGAAGTGGGAAAACGGCTCGAGGATAAAAAATACATCTCTTGTTCTCAAGGAATTTGGACCCAGCTCAAACATTTTATTCTGGAAGTCATTGAAAAAGAAAAGGAGGATCGAAACGCCATTGATTATCACATTTCATCAATGTGGCTTTTTGCGTTTCACTGTTTATATGAACTACATGTAGATGATTTTGTAAAGAAAGCCATGAATACATACACAGAATTTAATCTGACTCACATTCCCCTGACAAAAACAGACTGTTGGGTGCTGAAGTACTGCTTTCAGCATTGCGAGTGCATCCAAACACTCATTCTCAACTGGTGCAAGTTATCTGCAGAGAAGATACAAATCCTTCTGCCAGCATTGGAAAAATGTCAACATCTCGAGTGAGTATATTTGCATTTCCCTTTCTCACCCTAGAACGAGGCTGATTTTCATACATAAAATAATATATACAGTATATATTTCCCCAAATGTTATTTAAATTAATTATAATAATCATAACTGGTTGATGCTCAATATAATGTTTCTTTCATAAAAAGGTTATTTGGACATAGATATTTGTTTTCATTTAATTTTTGTCACTTAATTGTTTTTGGTATTTGTTTTTGTAGGTTGCAGGTGGACGACCTAGCCGATGATGATTTAGATGATCTGTTGGCAGCGCTGGGAGAAGGAAAGAGTTTGGAGCTGGAGTAAGAATCACATGATCTTTACTGTAACATCATACCTTATTTGTCATCTATCAAATTCTTGCTGTTAAATATATCTCTACCTCAGTTACAGTGCATTCGGAAAGTATTCAGACCCCTTTACGTTTTCCACATTTTGTTATGTTACAGCCTTATTCTAACATTTAAAAAACAGTTTTTTCCCTCATTAATCTACACACAAGTCGAGGGGTTCTGAATACTTTTAGAGTGCACTTACATTATATTATTGAGAGTTACTTTAGCCTACCACAATTTTTTTGTTGTTTTTTTAAATAGTGTTTTCTGTGCCTCGCTCCAATTTTTCTGTATTTTTCAGTCTGACAGAGAACAACTTCTCGGATGAGAAAGTACAGGACTTGCTTGTTGCTCTCACTAAACACAAACCCAGAAACATTGACATTGGAGTGAAGTCCATCACCAGCAATACAGCTGACAAATTCATGTTCCTCATCAATAAGGCTCATGCAGACTTGGAAAGCATAGGGTAAGTAACTTTTCATTTAGCTTCCAACCAACCTGTAATATATAACACAATTTTTCCTCGAATAACAATTAGGAAACTAAGATGGAACATACATGGTAAATGCATAATGTCTGTTACAAAAAGGGTTAATTGATTAACATGTAGGTAATGCAGAAGTGAACATAAATACATCATTGATTAACATGTAGGTAATGCAGAAGTGAACATAAATACATCATTGATTAATAACAAAGGCATTTTATATAGTTTGTGATAAAAAAGGGTTTAGTCCAACAGGTTATACTGACACTATATTGGAATTGTAAAATACCCACGACAGTGTTTAAATCTTCACTTTTCTGTTCACAACACCAAAAGAGAAGGTTCCCAATTCTGCACAAAATTGTGTGCAAACAGCAGTTGCTACATCGACTTTTGGACTTCTAAATGAATGAATGACCCATTGATTCTTGAAGAATATATTTTATACATGCCTCGTGAGTTTAATTCAACTATCGTACCCCATCAGAACCCAAAATATAAGATTGTTTTACTCCATAAGTTTGTATTCAAAGAAAATGTAAAAAAAACACTATATAGCCTCAAAACACGGTTAAAACTCTAATTGTTGATAACATGGTCCTTGCATCCATAGCTCTGTCTATGAATTTGAGAGTTGTTAAATTTCTCCAGCTCCATCCCTCAGCTTTTTACCAGACCAGGGTGCAGAGTCCGCTTTGGTAATTATTATCAACGGCTGATTGCCACCTTAACGGTAGGGCTCCCAGTCCCCTGCAACACACCATGTCATGTTTCAAAACAACCCAAGATGATGTGTTTCAATACTCCAGCAAAGTTAAGGTTTCTTATCCTTTGTGTTGGTGGCAGCTTAGCTACCACTAGTTTTGGTGTTAGTTACAAAGCGCTTAATTTCAACAGTGTATCAACAGTGTACCAAATCTTGTAAATATTTAGACTAGACTTGGAGAGTCAGAAACCCAAGATTTGAGTTAGCAGTAGTTACTTAGGACTAGTAATCTTAACATTAGTACACTAGTAAGTAATCTTAACACCCAATTGACAAAAAAAAAGGGAATTGTGGGAACCCTGTTATTCATTGTCACACTGGACCATTTCAGTCTGTGCGGAGTCACACTGGCACTGGTCTGCAGAAGTTTGACATTTTGGGGGTTGAATTCAACCCGTGATTGGACACAATATAAAACATGGCCATAATAATGTTAATTAAGTAGCCTCTTAACAGTATGATATGTTACTGTTTCAGGCTTCATTGTTATGAGAATGTTACATTGGAAGCCAATCTACAGAAAAATGGAGTCAGTGGGTGAGCTTCTTCTCCATTGTCTCAGTAGAAAGGTGCACTTGATTGATATTGCATGCTGTACAGTTGTAAATTATCATTTTTTTGAGTGTAGATGTCTTGTCGATCAAAATATTCATGTAATAATTCAACCATCTCTTGCCTGTGAAGGACTCTCCAAACCTCTCTTTGGTTAAAAGTGTCTGACATGAAAATGATCTGTGACTGTATCAGGGCATCTGGCTACAGTTTGAGTGAAATAGAGTAAGTACAATTTATCATCTCTAATACTACATATAACACATTTTACAGTGGATATCTTTAATTTATTGTCCATGTTAAGGAAGTGGTTTGGTGAAGCACACTCAAGAGACCAGTAACCTTGTCTAAGACCTGAAGAGTTGCAATGGCTCCCAATGCTTAGTGCTTACTGTAGACTTAAGCTCAACAGGCTAACACAGTCTTGTGATGCCCAGGAGACCTAGCTTCGATCCCAAATGGCTATATACACACGGTTGTAGTTTAGCAATATTCTTTTATTGTTGTACTCCAGTTCATCTATAACATCGCTATAGGTAACACTCTATTTGACACCTAGCATCATAACACATTATGACATGGTCATAACAGCTGACATAACTTGACATAACGTGTCATGATATGGTCATAACACTGTCGTGACACATATATTTAGACCTGTTGTGACATACAGTATATTGCGTTATTTTATGGCTGGTTATGACACCTACATAAGAGTGTCAAAACCCACAAAATCTACCACACAAGGCAAACCATTCTATTACACCACACTATGTTTACGTAATATAACATTTTCTGAAATTGACCATATTAAATGATCATTGTAATTGAGCACACATTGATGTCAGACATGTATCTACGCGAATGCTTTGTTGCTGATGCAAGAGCAGATTTCAGGAGCAGGACAAGACACTGTCTTTGGCTGTGTCTAGACCTAACAGTTAATGCAGTTTTGTATTCTGATCATGGAATTCAAAACACATCATGCGTCTACATTTAAATGTGTCCACCATGTCCACATTGTGTTCCCTTTGGCCGCGCTGTATTCAAATGCCAGTATGCATAGGCTAAATATTATAATAACACAACAACAACTTGATGGCAGTAGCTAACAGTAAGCACTAAGCTTTGGGAGCCATTGCAACTCTTCAGGTCTTAGACAAGTGTAGCTAACTAGCCAGCTAGCCTCTGTAGCTAGTCAGCAAGCTAGCAACCAAAGCTGAAGGGATTGCAAACGGATTAGCATAACTTGTTTGCAAAATGTCTTTGAGGCCAGAAAACACATTCCCCACACACTAGGAAAGCATTTCCTCCAAAGTTATAATGAAGGTGATTCTCCGTCCCAAAACACAAGTATTCTGGAGACTTGTGGGCAGAGTGCTGATGACATTGCCCACTGTATGCGCTTTCAATAGCCTGATTGCTTCCAGACTGAGGAGAATTCCACACACAATGCGTTCCTGACCACCTCCTGTCATTTCAATGTGATCTTCGTAAGTCTCATGTAAGAGTCAGGTGTAAACACTGATGACCGACATAATGGGCATGTACATGATTGGCCTGTGATGGTAATCATTCTTATTGACAGTGTAATAAAGTGTGTTTTCTTAATCCAAGTAAATTGACAGAGGAAAGTCCAAAAAATTGACTCCAGTCACACAAGTCATAGACTGTTTTCTCTGCTACCGCACATACCGCACGGCAAGTGGTACCGGAGCGTCAAGTCTAGGACCAAAAGGCTCCTTAACAGCTTCTAACCCCCCAAGCCATAAGACTGCTGAACAACTAATAAAATGTCCAACGGACTATTTACATTGACCCCCTCATCCATTTGTTTTGTACACTGCTGCTACTCGCTGTGTATTATCTATGCATAGTCACTTTACCCCTACCTACATGTACAAATTACCTTGACTAACCTGTACCTCCGCACATTGACTAGGTACCGGTACCCCCTGTATATAGCCTCCACATTGACTAGGTACCGGTACCCCCTGTATATAGCCTCCACATTGACTCTGTACCGGTACCCCCTGTATATAGCCTCCACATTGACTAGGTACCGGTACCCCCTGTATATAGCCTCCACATTGACTAGGTACCGGTACCCCTGTATATAGCCTCCACATTGACTAGGTACCGGTACCCCCTGTATATAGCCTCCACATTGACTAGGTACCGGTACCCCTGTATATAGCCTCCACATTGACTAGGTACCGGTACCCCTGTATATAGCCTCCACATTGACTAGGTACCGGTACCCCTGTATATAGCCTCCACATTGACTAGGTACCGGTAACCCCTGTATATAGCCTCCACATTGACTAGGTACCGGTACCCCCTGTATATAGCCTCCACATTGACTAGGTACCGGTACCTCCTGTATATAGCATCCACATTGACTAGGTACCGGTACCCCCTGTATATAGCCTCGACATTGACTAGGTACCGGTACCCCCTGTATATAGCCTCCACATTGACTAGGTACCGGTACCCCCTGTATATAGCCTCCACATTGACTAGGTACCGGTACCTCCTGTATATAGCCTCCACATTGACTAGGTACCGGTACCCCCTGTATATAGCCTCCACATTGACTAGGTACCGGTACCCCCTGTATATAGCCTCCACATTGACTAGGTACCGGTACCCCCTGTATATAGCCTCCACATTGACTAGGTACCGGTACCCCCTGTATATAGCCTCATATTTTATTGTGATATTTTTTATTATTTTTATTAGTTTATGAGTTAATTTGGTAAATATTTCCTTAACTCTTTCTGGAGCTGCACTGTTGGTTAAAGGCTTGTAAGTAAGCATTCACGGTAAGCATTCACGGTAAGCATTCACGGTAAGCATTCACGGTAAGCATTCACGGTAAGCATTCACAGAAAGCATTCACGGTAAGCATTCACGGTAAGCATTCACGGTAAGCATCCACGGTAAGCATTCACGGTAAGCATTCACGGTAAGCATTCACGGTAAGCATTCACGGTCAGGTCTACACATGTTGTATTGGGCGCATATGACAAATAATGCTTCGTGACAATTTTCTACAAGTTATTCAAAATACAATGAAAAAAATAAAAACTGTAAAGAATTCATTACAACAACAACAAAAGATTTAACTCTAAAATCATATTATTTATTATTTATTGTCTTTTCCCTGCCAAGAAGTTTCCTTTAGTTTAAAATGTTTGTTTCTGCAGCCTCCATCAAGGTCTTCACCTTCCCCTGGATACAGCAGATGCGTTACTTTCTCTAACAACATCTAAGTAAAGAAACAGACATCAGAATAGAGTATGCTACAATGCCACACCGCTAAAGAAAGCTGAAAACTTCATCCCAAATACACTGAGTATACAGCACATTAAGAACGCAAGCTCTTTCCATGACATAGATATGATCCCTTATTGATGTCACTTGTTAAATTCACTTCAATCAGTGTAGATGAAGGGGAGGAGACAGACCTCTCTGGGATGTCCCACCTCGACAACAGCCAGTGAAATTGCAGGGCGCCAAATTCAAACAGAAATCTCATAATTAAAATTCCTCAAACATGCAAGTATTATACACCATTTTAAAGACAAACTTCTTGTTAATCCAATCACAGTGTCCGATTTCAAAAAAGGTTTACGGCGAAAGCACACCATGCGATTATGTTAGGACAGCGCCTAGCCACAAAAATCATACAGACATTTTCCAGCCAAGGAGAAGACTCACAAAAGTCAGAAATAGCGATTAAATTAATCACTTACCTTTGATGATCTTCATCTGGTGGTACTCCCCCAAAAAAAAACATTTAAGTGCCTTTTGAACGGGTTATGGCAGTAGGTGCCAGGCGCACCGGTTTGTGTCAAGAACTGCAGCGCTGCTGGGTTTTTCACGCTTAACAGTTTCACATATGTATCAAGAATGGTTCACCACCCAAAGGACATCCAGCCAACTTGACACAACTGTGGGAAGCGTTGGAGTCAACATGCGCTTTTGACACCTTGTAGAGTCCATGCCCCGACGAATTGAGGCTGTCCTTGGGCGAAGGGAGGGGGGTTGCAATTTAATATTGGGAAGGTGTTCCTAATGTTTGGTATATTATGGCAGTAGCAAACAACACTTTCGCACATTTTCAAATACATTACAATCACGTTTTCTCAACGTTTTCATGACATAGCTAAAGCTAGCTCTCAACTATGCATGTCGCTAGCTAGCAAATAGTTAGCTACCATGTAGTTAGTGTTTGTTTAGCTAACGTTAGCTATGTAACCCTGTCACTAACCCTGTCGATCAGACCAACAGCGTCATTGCTTTTTGGTATAACAGAAGCACATTCATTTCCAAAGAAACTTGCATCATTGCGTTGCAGAGGCAGTTGCAGTACTTTCTAAATAGTAGAAGAAAGTGAATGTTGAACTGTTGTTACACACATATCAAGTACAACTGTTGGATTACAAGCTGAAATAAGTTTGACTGCAGAATGTATTACACAGCATTGATGCGATGACGCTGCCAGTCTGATCACAGAGCAAAGATGGTGGTGTGCAAAACAACTATGATTTATTGGGGTAACAGTACATCTGATTCACTATATACTGTATACAGTGCTAATTATCCAAACAAATTATAGAACAGGCCTGTGTATTAATAAATGAAAACCCAGCTCTGCAAGCATTAGAACTTCAAAATACGATCGTTGATCAGTGAAACTCTATATTTGGTGATCAACTACTGTATTTTGACATTATCACGCTTGCGGAGCTGGTGAATGGGAGTTTGAACTGAGCTTGTTGGGCGTTAGAGAGGTCTCTAATGCACGGTTACTGGTTCAGTGCTGAATTAGCTAGCTAATGTTAGCAGTTAGCATGCAACTGTTAGATACACATTTCATGAAAAGTAACCTTCTAAAATAGATATCATTCTTTTGGTTCATACAGTGGGGCAAAAAGTATTTAGTCAGCCATCAATTGTGCAAGTTCTCCCACTTAAAAAGATGAGAAATTTGTAATTTTCATCATAGGTACACTTCAACTATGACAGACAAAATGAGAAAACAAATCCAGTAAATCACATTGTAGGATTTTTAATGAATTTATTTGCAAATTATGGTGGAAAATACGCATTCTCACGTAGGTATTCCTCTTGTCCAGATGGGTTAGGGTAGTGTGCGGTGTGGTTGCGATTGCGTCGTCTGTGGACCTATTGGGGCGGTAAACAAATTGGAGTGGGTCTAGGGTGTCAGGTAGGGTGAAGGTGATATGGTCCTTGACTAGTCTTTCTAAGCACTTCATGATGACGGAAGTGAGTGCTACTGGGCGGTAGTCGTTTAGGTCAGTTACCTTAGCTGTCTTGGGAACAGGAACAATGGTGGCCCTCTTGAAGCATGTGGGAACAGCAGACTGGGATAAGGGTGATTGAATATGTCCGTAAACACACCAGCCAGCTGGTCTGCGCATGCTCCCAGGACTTGGCTGGGGATGCCGTCTGGGCCTGCAGCCTTGCGAGGGTTAACACGTTTAAATGTTTTACTCGCGTCAGGCTGCAGTGAAGGAGAGTCCGCAGGTTTTGGTAGTGGGTCGTGTCAGTGGCACTGTATTGTCCTCAAAGCGAGCAAAGAAGTTATTTAGTCTGTCTGGGAGCAAGACATCAATGTCCTCGACGGGGCTGGTTTTCTTTTTGTAATCCGTGATTGACTGTAGACCCTGCCACATACCTCTTGTGTCTGAGCCATTGAATTACAACTCTACTTTGTCTCTATACTGATGCTTAGCTTGTTTGATTGCCTTGCGGAGGGAATAGCTACACTGTTTGTATTCGGTCAGGTTTCCGGCCACTTGCCCTTGTTAAAAGTAGTGGTTCGCGCTTTCAGTTTCGCGCGAATGCTGCCATCAATCCACGGTTTCTGGTTTGGAAATGTTTTAATAGTTGCTGTGGGTACGACATCGCCGATGCACGTTCTAATGAACTCGCTCACCGAATCGGCGTATTCGTCAATGTTGTTGTTGGACGCAATGCAGAACATATCCCAATCCACGTGATCGAAGCAGTCTTGAAGCGTGGAATCAGATTGGTCGGACCAGCGTTGAACAGACCTGAGCGCAGGAGCTTCTTGTTTTAGTTTCTGTCTGTAGGCTGGAAGCAACAAAATGGAGTCGTGGTCAGCTTTTCCGAAAGGAGGGCGGGGGAGGGTCTTATATGCGTCGCGGAAGTTAGAATAACAATGATCCAGGGTTTTACCAGCCCTGGTTGTGCAATCGATATGCTGATAGAATTTAGGGAGTCTTGTTTTCAGATTAACCTTGTTAAAATCCCCTTCTACAATGAATGCAGCCTCAGGATATGTGGTTTCCAGTTTACAAAGAGTCAAATAAAGTTTGTTCAGGGCCATCGATTTGTCTGCTTGCGGGAGAATAAATACGGCTGTGATTATAATCGAAGAGAATTCCCTTGGTAGATAATGCGGTCGACATTTGATTGTGAGGAATTCTAAGTCAGGTGAACAGAAGGACTTGAGTTCCTGTATGTTGTTATGATCACACCACGTCTCGTTAATCATAAGGCATACCAGAAAGATGCTTGTTTCTGTCGGCGCGATGCGTGAAGAAACCAGCTGGCTGCAACGAGTCCGATAGCGTCTCTCGAGTGAGCCATGTTTCCGTGAAGCAAAGAACGTTACAATCTCTGATGTCTCTCTGGAAGGCAACTCTTGCTCGGATTTCATCAACCTTCTTGTCAAGAGACTGGACATTGGCGAGTAGTATGGTAGGGAATGGTGCGTGACGTGCCCGTCTACGGAGCCTGACCAGAAGACCGCTTCGTTTGCCCCTTTTACAGCGACGTTGTTTAGGTTCGCCGGCTGGGATCCGATCCATTGTCCTGGGTGGAGGCAAAACACAGGATCTGCTTCGGGAAAGTCATATTCCTGGTCGTAATGATGGTGAATTGACGTTGCTCTTATATTCAGTAGTTCCTCCCGACTGTATGTAATGAAACCTAAGATTACCTGGGGTACCAATATAAGAAATAACACGCAAAAAAAAAAAAAAAATACTGCATAGATTCCTAGGAACACGAAGCGAGGCGGCCATCTCTGTCGGTGCCGGAAGTTAACTTGGTTTGAGGCATTGTGCCCTGTTTGTTTTCTCGTTTGTTGTTTTGTTGGCGTCATTTTAAAATAAAAGGAAAATGTACGCTCGCTGTACCACGCTGCACCTTGGTCCGCTTCTTTTGACAGCTGTGACAGCCATCTTGTCTCCTTGGCTTACATGCAAAGTTAGTTAGCTTAGCTGGGTTACACTCATTTGAAGGAGTGTAACCCAACCCAAAACACTTATACACAAAACACTTATACATCAGAATTACAAGAAAACTCACAATAAAAAATCACAAGAATGGCTTCAGATCAAAGTCTACATTGAGACCAAAGAGAGCAAGGGTCTTTAAATGAAAGATCCAGGCAGCCTCTCATTTTAACAATAAATTGTCGAGGTATAACTTGTCCTTGTGTTAAAAATTATATGGGTAAAACAAAGCGCGAATTAAAAGTATGAATCTCGAAGCATCGTAGCACTATTAGGTGCAAAAACTTGAGTTACCCAGTTGCGGTAGCTTAGTGGTTAGAGGCGGGTAGCTTAGTGGTTAGAGGCGGGTAGCTTAGTGGTTAGAGGCGGGTAGCTTAGTGGTTAGAGGCTGGTAGCCTAGTGGTTAGAGGCAGGTAGCCTAGTGGTTAGAGGCGGGTAGCCTAGTGGTTAGAGGCGGGTAGCTTAGTGGTTAGAGGCGCATAGCCTAGTGGTTAGAGGCGGGTAGCCTAGTGGTTAGAGGCGGGTAGCCTAGCGGTTAGAGGCGGGTAGCCTAGTGGTTAGAGGCGGGTAGCCTAGTGGTTAGAGGCGTGTGCCTAGTGGTTAGAGGCAGGTAGCTTAGTGGCGAGAGCCTGGTAGCTTAGTGGCTAGAGGCGGGTAGCCTAGTGGTTAGAGCGTTGGGTCACTAACCGAAAGGTTGCTAGATCGAATCCCCAAGCTGACAAGGTAAAAATCTGTCATTCTGCCCCTGAGCAAGGTAGTTAACCCACCGTTCCCCAGGTGCCGAAAACGTGGATGTCAATTAAGGCAGCCCTCTGCACCTGTCTGATTCCGAGGTTTTGGGCTAAATGCGGAAGACACATGTCAATTGAAGGCATTCAGTTGTACAACTGACTAGGTATCCCCTTTCCCCTAAATAAAGATGTTTCTCTTCTCCTGATGATAGCTTGTCTGTGAGCTATGTGGCTGACCTATCAGACACTGACGTGGATGACCTGAGTGCAATCATCCACCCTGTAGACAAGTTAAGGTGAGGGAGTTGAGATTATACTTCCTAAATATTAGCACATTTCAAATACCTAACATCTATCATGAACCTTTACATTTGACTTGTGAGTTGCATTACATGTCATTTACAAACCCTTTATATTTGTCATGCTGAACTATGCTCAACATGCTGTATGTTGCCAGACAGTGAATCATCATGCATTGGTACACATTCATGAAAATGTATCTTGGATTTCAGGCTCAGGTTTCAACACAAAGATTTATATGGACTGGACGCAGTGAGTGAAGGTTTACACTCCCAGATATCACTCAGAGGGATTGAAATAACCCTCTGTGGCGATCCCGTATTCGACTGGAGAAAATTATTTCAGCTAGTTCACACTCTGGAGCAACAGTAAGAACTTCTGTCCTCAATAAAATCTCACATTCAGACACACACACACACACACACACACACACACACACACACACACACACACACACACACACACACACACACACACACACACACACACACACACACACACACACACACACACACACACACACACACACACACACACACACACACACACACACACACACACACACACACACACACACACACACACACACACACGGCCGCGTTTCAATCCAAGGTGCTTTATAAGGTACCTCACTAGACAGCTGACAATGCACATGAAGGTAATTTGCATTTGGGTGTTTATCATGAAAGAATGGCTGTAAAATGACCTATAGAAGGACACTGCTCTCTAACGCAATTCGGATTGATTCCGGGCTGTAGTGTATAGGGCTCCTGAGTAGCGCACCGGTTTAAGGCACTGCATCTCAGTGCTACAGGTGTCACTACAGACCCTGGTTCGATGCCAGGCTGGATCACAACCGGCTGTGATTGGGAGTCCCATAGGGCGGTGCACAATTGCCCCAGCGTCATCCAGGTTAGGGTTTGGCCGGGGTGGGCTGTCATTGTAAAATAAGAAATTGTTCTTAACTGACTGGCCTAGTTAAATAAAGGACAAATAAATAAATAATTTTACATATCTGCACACAAACATACACATATGACAATATTTGCTTTACCATGATGAGAGTCTGTGTCTGTCTATGTTTGTGCCATATGAATGACCTCTACCAGTCCAGATTGGGATGAGCATGTTGAAGCACTGATCTCGCTGCTACACTCTCAAACCTCTCTGGAGGACATCGGTCTGTTTGTGAGCCGCTTGACAGAGAGGTGTGCTACCAGTGTAATCAGTCTCAGCCAGGCCTGCCCAAACCTGCGGATGATATCGTGAGTACAACATACTCTCTGTGTCGTCCATGTCATCTTTGTTCATAATTGTTTCAGTGTAACTGTTCAACTAATGACTCCTCTATTCTCTTTCTCTCTTAGTCTTCATGTAGTTGAACACGGTTTGTTATTGGAGGAGGTATTACAACGCTTACGTGCATCAAAGAGGCGCCCAGATTGCCGGGTACTTGTCGCCGGGTATGGATGTACTGTCAGCTGACACAAACCAAATCATCAGCTGATCTCTTCAGATGTACTGTTTTGTATCGTGTCAGTCAGCTGACACAAACCAAATCATCAGCTCATCTCTTCAGATGCGGTGCTAATCATCATTGGTGTGATCCTCTGCAGGTGGAGATGCAGGAAACCTGCTGACCAGTGCACAGGCCGGAAGGACTGGAGTCTCTGTTGTGATGACTCTGTTACGCTCAATCTACATGGAGAAACATTCACAGAGAATGTGATAAGGCATGGGAAGAAAAGTGACAGGCCTAGTTATCACCCTAAGAGTAATAGATGGTGTGTTGTTGCCTAGTGACCACAATGAAGACAACAGAGATGGTGTTGTTGCATAGTGACCACGATGAAGACAACAGAGAGGATGTGTTGTTGCCTAGTGACCACGATGAAGACAACAGAGAGGGTGTGTTGTTGCCTAGTGACCACGATGAAGACAACAGAGATGGTGTTGTTGCATAGTGACCACGATGAAGACAACAGAGAGGGTGTGTTGTTGCCTAGTGACCACAATGAAGACAACAGAGAGGATGTGTTGTTGCCTAGTGACCACGATGAAGACAACAGAGAGGGTGTGTTGTTGCATAGTGACAAGACTTTAGCATATAGACTGCTACACCGCCCAAGGTGAATCAATCCCCCATCATCTCCTCCTCTAGCTCTCTGTCTCCCTTCCCTCTCTCTCTGTCACCCTTCCCTCTCTCTCTGTCATACCCTTACACACATTTGAATCTGACCTGTGCCAATCATGGTCCATAGGGTTCTGTTAAAAAAATAATAGGGTGCCATTTGGGAGCCGTGTCTGTACTGGTTAGCATTTCATATATTTAATCTTACTCTGTCTCTAAAAATGAAATAAGGAGGTTTTATCCTTGTTCTTATGAAAGCTGTGTCTTTTTATTTTTTGTAATACTGTGGAAAAATAATGACATACAATTTGAAAAAATATTGAATAAAAATAAAAATGAAAACACATTTCAGTAATATATTTGTGTTTTTTTCTTAAAGAAGAACCGTTATACAGGAGAAGCATTACTGAATGAGAAGCCCATAGTGACAATAATACAGGAAACAGTCCTATTGGAACAATGACAGAATTGAAAATAACAGGATTGTGAATTAATTATATGGAGGAAATACACTCACTCAGACATGCACATGCTCACCCACACCCACTACAGGTGGGAGGAGCTATCAAAGAACAGACTCATTCTAATGTCTGGAATGGAATTAATGGAACGGAGTCAAACATGGTCTCCGTAAATTTGATTTGTTTGATACCGTTACATTAATTCTATTCCAGACATTACAATGAGCCTGTCCTCCTATAACTCCTCCCACCCACCTCCACTGGTGTACACACATACAGTGCCCCAGGTCCCATAGTACTATAGTCAAGCACTACTTTTGACTCGGGCTCTGGTCAACACCATATTGGGAATACAGATGTAGTTTGTAATTTGATCCCTCTTTTATTGCTGGGAATTTTCCTGCACAGCAGAAAATGCAAACTTGTAGTGTATTTGAGGTTAAAAAGACGACTAAAGTTTGTAATTTCCACTTTAAAATGTCTGACTTGATTTGCCCCGATGAAAACATTATCAACCCCTACAACAAAAATGTCCATTAATTATAATTCACATTTCCTGTTGCTGCAGGATTATTTTCCTGCTCTATCAAACTGGCTCAAATTAAGATCCTACATCTATAGGGTTCCATTTGTGTCAATCATGGACGTATTTGGAGCCCTCTGTTAACTCAACAGCGGCATGAAGAATGATTGGACTCAGTCGGCTCATTCTTCATGTCCTATGGCCACATGATGGCTCCATGATTACATCCCAAATGGCATCCTATTCCTTATATAGGGCAACGGTTTTGACCAGGGCCCATAGGATTCTAGACAGAATTATTGCACTTGGTAAGGAATAGGGTACAATTTAGGACATAACCAGTCACTCTCTCTCTCTCAGTCTCTCCATCTTTCGCTTTCCCCATGTTTTCACAGCCCAACGTCCCCTTTCTATACACACACACACACACACACACACACTGATCAAAACACCAGGGTCAGAGGTCACGCATACACACAGTTGTACTGTAAACACAAATGGCTGCTGCATTGGTTTGTCTGCTTTGTTCATTTCTGTTGTTTTGTCTTTTGACTCCCATTAGATTAGAGATTCATAACACAACATAGCCGGGATTCAATCCAAGGTGTGTTGTGAAGCAAAGCATACTTTAAAAAATGTATTAATACGCTCAAACTATATACTCATTTATCGTGAATCCAATCGCTGCGAGCATCTGGGAAAATGCCTTTACACTAGTGCGCTGCTCTCTAAGGCTCCTGGGTTTGAATCCCGGCCTGAGACTGCTACCAAACAACGTATGTAAATCAATCCTGGTCAGAGATAGCAGAGAACAGCTCAGAGCACCTTAGTACTGTCCACTGAGACCTGGGTTAGGCCTGGGTAGGATAGGCATCTGTCCCATCTGGTGTGGCCTAATTGTGCATTCATTTTGGCCATGTAAGTGTATCACCACTCCCTTTGTCTGAGGCTAGTCCCAAATGGCACCCTATAAATAGTGCACTACTATTCACCAGATTCCTATGTGCCCTGGTGGAAAGCAGTGCACTATATAGGGAATAGGTTGGCCGTGACCCCCGTTACATACTAACAGAGGCCTACACAGACAACAAATAAACGATACAGGACGTGTATAAAAGTTTAAACACCCTAGTGTCACCTTCATTGGTGACATATTAACACCATGAATATAATATGACGACTATAATACTGACTTCATATGTGGAAGGCATTTGATGAAATGATAAAATGGTGGATGAGGAACGAGCAAAATTGAAATGAGTTTATGAAGTTATATCTTTTGAACAGAGGGCCAACCTGACAAAAATAAGTTTATTTACAGCTAGCTATCATCTCTAATCTACTCCTATGTTTTCATCTGGAAGAAAAGGTGAGATCTGGGAGAAAAGGTGAAATCTGGAAGAAAAGGTGAGATCTGGAAGAAAAGGTGAGATCTGGGAGAAAAGGCGAGATCTGGGAGAAAAGGTGAGATCTGGAAGAAAAGGTGAGATCTGGAAGAAAAGGTGAGATCTGGGAGAAAAGGTAAGATCTGGGGGAAAAGGTGAGATCTGGGAGAAAAGGTGAGATCTGGAAGAAAAGGTGAGATCTGGAAGAAAAGGTGAGATCTGGGAGAAAAGGTGAGATCTGGGAGAAAAGGTGAGATCTGGAAGAAAAGGTGAGATCTGGAAGAAAAGGTGAGATCTGGAAGAAAAGGTGAGATCTGGAAGAAAAGATGAGATCTGGGAGAAAAGGTGAGATCTGGGAGTAAAGGTGAGATCTGGAAGAAAAGGTGAGATGGAAGAAAAGGTGAGATCTGGGAGTAAAGGTGAGATCTGGAAGAAAAGGTGAGATATGGAAGAAAAGGTGAGATCTGGAAGAAAAGGCGAGATCTGGGAGAAAATGTGAGATCTGGGAGAAAAGGTGAGATCTGGAAGAAAAGGTGAGATCTGGGAGAAAATGTGAGATCTGGGAGAAAAGGTGAGATCTGGGAGAAAAGGTGAGATCTGGAAGAAAAGGTAGAAGATAGTCAACAGGACCCCGGTAGAAACATAGATCAAAGAGGGAGTTCTGACGGCTCTGATCCGTGGTTGGCAGCAACATTATAGTTACAAACCAAATGGAACCCTATTCCCTATATAGTGGACTACTTTTGACAAGGACCCATAGGGCTCTGATCAAAACACTATATATACGGTTAAAGTTGGAAGTTTACATACACATAGGTTGGAGTCATTAAAACTTGTTTTTCAACCAATCCACACATTTCTTGTTAACAAACTATAGTTTTGGCAAGTCAGTTAGGACATCTACTTTGTGCATGACACAAGTACTTTTTCCAACAATTGTTTACAGACAGATTATTTGACTTATAATTCACTGTATCACAATTCCAGTGGGTCAGAAGTTTACATAAACATAGTTGACTGTGCCTTTAAACAGCTTGGACAATTCCAGAAAATGATGTCATGGCTTTAGAAGCTTCTGATAGGATAATTAACATAATTTGAGTCAATTGGAGGTGTACCTGTGGATGTATTTCAAGGCCTACATTCAAACTCAGTGCCTCTTTGCTTGACATCATGGGAAAATCAAAAGAAATCAGCTAAGACCTCAGAAAAAAATGATAGACCTCCACAAATCTGGTTCATCCTTGGGAGCAATTTCCAAACGACTGAAGGTACCACATTAATACGCAAGTATAAACACCATGGGACCACGCAGCCATCATACCGCTCAGGAAGGAGATGCGTTCTGTCTTCTAGAGATGAACGTACGTTGGTGCGAAATCCCAGAACAACAGCAAAGGACCTTGTGAAGATGCTGGAGGAAACAGGTACAAAAGTATCTACAGTATATCCAGTGTAAAATGAGTCCTGTAACAACAACCGGAAAGGCCTCTCAGCAAGGAAGAAGCCACTGCTCCAAAACCGCCATAAAAAAAGCCAGACTACGGTTTGCAACTGCACATGGGGACAAAGATCGTACTTTTTGGAGAAATGTCCTCTGGTCTGATGAAACAAAAATAGAACTGTTTGGCCATAATGACCATCGTTATGTTTGGAGGAAAAAGGGGGAGGCTTGCAAGAAGAAGAACACCATCCCAACCTTGAAGCACGGGGGTGGCAGCATCATGTTGTGGGGGTGCTTTGCTGCAGGAGGGCCTGGTGCGCTTCACAAAATAGATGTCATCATGAGGAGGGGAAATTATGTGGATATATTGAAGCAACATCTCAAGACATCAGTCAGGAAGTTAAAGCTTGGTTGCAGATGGGTCTACCAAATGGACAATGACCCCAAGTTGTGGCAAAATGGCTTAAGGACAACAACGTCAAGGTATTGGAGTGGCCATCACAAAGCCCTGAGCTCAATCCTATTGAAAATTTGTGGGCAGAACTGAAAAAGCATGTGTGAGCAAGGAGGCCTTCAAATCTGACTCAGTTACACCAGCTCTGTCAGGAGGAATGGGCCAAAATTCACCCAACTTATTGTGGGAAGCTTGTGGAGGGCTACCCGAATCATTTGACCCAAGTTAAAAAATTTAAAGGCAAGGCTACCAAGTACTAATTGAGTGTATGTAAACTTCTGACCCACTGGGAATGTGATGAAAGAAATAGAAGCTGAAATAAATCCTTCTCTCTACTATTATTCTGACATTTCCCATTCTTAAATAAAAGTGCTGATCCTAACTGACCTAAGACAGGGAATTTAAACTAGGATTAAGTGTCAGGAATTGTGAAAAACTGAGTTTAAATGTTTTTGGCTAAGGAGTATGTAAACTTCCGACTTCAACTGTATATATTTATTAATTTAACTAGGCAAGTCAGTTAAGAACAAATTCTCATTTACAATGACGGCCTACCCCGGCCAAACCCGGACGATGCTGGGCCAATTGTGCGCTGCCCTATGGGACTCCCAATCACAGCCGGATGTGATACAGACTGGATTCGAACCAGGGACTGTAGTGACGCCTCTTGCACTGAGATGCAGTGCCTTAGACTGCTACGCGCCACTCGGGAGCCCATATATAGAGAATAGGGCACAAAGATCCAATATGTTATGTATGGGTTCTATATGTCATTCTATGCATTAGCGCACCATTTAGGACAGTCACAGTAGAGTGCTGAAACACGGCCCTACTGACGGACCGCTCCACCTCTTTCCTCCAGCATGAGTTCCTTTCCTGCCTGCATCTCAAACAACACTCTATTGCCTATGTAGTTCACTACTTTTGACCAGAGCCCAGTAGTGCACTAAATAGGGAATAGGATGCTGTTTGGGACGGAACCCCTGTTTCCATGACTACCCACACACCTCCTCTCCACAGAGGAGATTACCACTGCATGTGAAGTCAAATCAACAATGATTGTCAACGTACCTAAGTGAAATAATGATGGTGAATTGCATGATCAGAGTTTACCCACAGCTACAGAGCCACTCTGTGTAGGCCTTCACATCCACCACTATAGAGCACTGTGCCCAATACCAGATGGGGTAAAGCAAAGTACCAAATATTATATCAAACGTACAGGCCACTGGACAGACAGTACCAGCATTGGTCACTCAGCGCCAATCTCAAAAGTGTACCATTGCCAGCATCAAACTACAAGTTTGATGCTTTAGTTTCAAGACTACACCATCATGACTACATCCCAAAAGGCAACCTATTCCCTATATAGTGCACTACTTTTGACAAGAGCTCTATGGTAAGCCAGTGAGCCCGTTGGGCTCTGGTCAAAAGTCGTGCACTATATAGGGGACAGGGTGCCATTTGGGACGCAGACCTAGTCTACAACAACAACAACAACAACATGACCAGATAGAAACTCAACAGTGAATGAAACTGGACACAGAAGCCTCCGAATAGAAACTCAACAGTGAATGAAACTGGACACAGAAGCCTCAGAACATTGAATTGTACAAGTGAATGTCACCCAAACCTCTGAACCTTTGGTCTGCAAACCCCTTATAAAAATACTATAAAACTTTTCTGAATGTGTTGGTTTTTTTTGCTTCTTGTTCTTCTATTTAGGTATAAATATGGGGAAAGATCTACTCTACTGTGCAAGTGACAGAGACACATACAATACTATTTGAGGGTGGGGGGGGTTGGGGGAATTTGTACAAAATGTAAAGATTCATTTTATTACAAAAGCTCTTTCCCCCGCTTCCCAAACACATCATATTGACCTCAGATGAGTGACATGTGGGGTAGATATGTATTGTGATGAGATAGAAAATACAGAGGAGGAGGAAGAAGCATTTGAAGAAGCCTGCTACAGCTCCGTTCTTCCCCTATAGGTTGCTCAACATACTGTAAGTGGTATACTGTATACAAAAACCTATTTCATTGTCCATACAGTCTACATATACACCTCACTGTTACCATGGAGAGAGGTACCGCACGGTTAACATGGTTAGAGTTACCTCACTGTACCTTCTAGGTGTCAAGCACAAGGTCCTCTATCTTGTCAGATGTCAAATCGCCATATTGGTGTAATGGCTGTTATGCCATGATGCCTTTGTCTGTGTCCCAAATGACACCCTATTCCATATATAGTGCACTAGTTTTAACCAGAGCCCTATGAGCCTTAGTCAAAAGTAGTGCACTACATAGGGAATATGGTGAAAATTGGGAGACAGCCCCATATTTCCCTTTCATTCACTTCTTGAAGCCCTAAGGCCATGCCGGTGGAGCAGTTTGTGGCGGCATGGAGAAGAAGCATGTTAAAAAGAGCTCCACATACAGAGAACAAGCTGTCGCCTTGCCTGAGCACCGCTGGGACGCAACACTGTCTCTTTCAACGTGTAAGAGGGTGTGTGTGTTTCTGTGAATTTAACGGAGTGTAAGAGGGTGTGTGTGTGTGTGTGTGTTTGTGAATTTAAAGGAGTGTAAGACGGTGTGTGTGTTTCTGTGAATTTAACGGAGTGTAAGAGGGTGTGTGTGTGTGTGTGTTTGTGAATTTAAAGGAGTGTAAGAGGGTGTGTGTGTGTGTGTGTGTGTGTGTTTGTGAATTTAAAGGAGTGTAAGAGGGTGTGTGTGTGTGTGTGTTTCTGTGAATTTAAAGGAGTGTAAGAGGGTGTGTGTGTGTGTGTGTTTGTGAATTTAAAGGAGTGTAAGAGGGTGTGTGTGTGTGTGTGTGTGTGTTTGTGAATTTAAAGGAGTGTAAGAGGGTGTGTGTGTGTTTCTGTGAATTTAACGGAGTGTAAGAGGGTGTATAATAAGGAGAAAAGTTCAGCAGCTGTATCTGTACACAGTACGTTTATACAAGGTTATACTAAGGTTAAAATGATCTACCCCACTGATATTATATACAGAGATTGTGTGAGAGGAAAGAGAGAGGGGTGGAGAGTCCAATAGAGAAGAGATGGATCTGGACGCTGTCTATTAGCATGTAAGTAGTCAAACTCTGCTGAATCCCCACCTAGTTTAAGAAAATAACTTTTAGCCTCTCTTTCTTTTGTCTCCCCTCTTGGAGCTGAAGATTGAGAGAAACTGTGTCAGATTGTTTGCGTTTGTTTGTGTGTATGTATGCGATAAAGAAAGCATAGAGAGAATAAATGTATCTCTCCAACAAGTGTGTGTGTGTGTGTGTGTGTGTGTGTGTGTGTGTGTTTGTGTGTGTGGCTGTGTTTATATGTATGTACGCATGTATGAAAACAAGTATCACTAATGTATTACAGAATCCATCTCTCTCACACGTGTGTCTGCATCCTCTGAGTGTGTCTCTGGTTGTACTCAGTACCAGGAGGAGAGTAGTCAGTAGCAGGAGGAGAGTAGTCAGTAGCAGGAGGAGAGTAGTCAGTACCAGGCGGAGAGTAGTCAGTACTAGGAGGAGAAGTGTAAGAGAAGCGGGTGGTCCCATAATTCCCCAGCACAGATTCAGGACCCGGACATGGGCCTTGGCCTTGGACTGGTCCTTGCACTGGCCCTGGTCCCACCCCTTGTCCAGTTGGGTAGACCTCATAGGCAGGCCCTCCTTCCAGGGGCGGGGCAAAGCCCACCCGATAGGTAGGGTACTGGGCGGGATAGCCATAGTTGTCATAGGTCAGCTGACTGTTGTTGTCCAATAGTCCGCAGTCTCCGGGGAAGTCGGTGGTCTGTGAGGCAGGATGGGCGGGGTGGGAGGGGTGGGCGGGGTGGTTGGTGTTGGGCGGGACTTGGCTCGGGCCCGCCCTGGTGAAGGTGTTGAACTGGGGGTAGTTGGTGTGAGACATCCTGGATGGAGGTCTGGGGTCATAGCACCCTGCCCTTGACCCTGGGACTCCTGGGACCGCTCCTGCAGCCACCGCCCCTCCGGGACCCCCGGCTGGGCCACTGGAGGTAGCACCTGTAGCTCCCCCTGGAGGGTTGGAGGTCCGGAACTCTCCCTGGTACAGCATGGAGCGGGAGGACGGCCTGGCCTCGTCGTGGGTGGTCGCACGGACGTTATAGTAGCCGTTCGTTGGGTCCTAAGGACAAACATGATGAGGGAATAGCGAGTGATTTTTACATGGGTTTGAATTTGAGGTGTGGTCAGGGTTGGGGGCAATTCTAATTAAAGGCAGTGCATTCAGAAAGTGATTTACATTTAAAATAAAAAAATGTAGTCATTGAAAATGAATGACATCTTTTCAATTATTGAATTGGAATTTCAGTTTACTTCCTGAATTGACTGCCTCCAATTGGAATTCACCCCAACCCTGTTTGGGCATATTTGAGGTGTGATGTAGTCATGTTGTGTGTTGTATTGTTGTAGGATAGGGATGAGGTGATAGTGAGCTTTTTTCTTATTACATGCAAGAGTGTTCCAATTTGAGGTGTTAGCATATCTGCGGTGTTAGCATATCTGAGGTGTGAGGTAGTTAGCATTAGTATTTTGTGTGATATGTTGTTGCGTAATGTGTTGTATGTACTATACATATGAGGAGTTTGTTGGTTTGATGTAGGAGGGTATGAAGTGAGAGAGAGAGTTACTCACCTTGAGTTCGTATTCCTCGCGGGTATCGAGCTCACTGCGCAGGTCCTGCTTCAGATCCATATCGTCTTTGAATGGCTGAGTGGAGGGAGAGAGGGAGACAGAGGGTAGAAACTAAACCATCAAACAACAAAACACACAGAGAGAGAGAGAGAGAGACAGAGAGAGAGGAAGGGAGAGAGAGAGAGAGAGAGAGAGAGGTGGGAGGGAAGAGGAAAACAGAATATCAGGTTTTTCATTTGATGAAAATGTTGTTTGACAAATGTTTGGTGAGTACAGTTGAAGATGTAACAGGACCATGAAAGCACATGAAGGTGAATTCAATCCAGTGGTTTGCTCTCAAACAACAACTAAAGGCTTCAGCACCTTCTAGAACAATTGATGTCTTAAATATGTTGTAATAACAGTTATAATAGCTATATTTCAAATGACAACCCATGTGGCCGGTGGCATTAATCCCATCTTATATAGAGCTTTCTCAGTGTAGCCTAGTGCAGGGTTTCCTCAGTCTGAGAGAAGTCTAAGGCTTTCTCA
Organism: Oncorhynchus tshawytscha; assembly: GCF_018296145.1. Lineage (NCBI taxonomy): Eukaryota > Metazoa > Chordata > Actinopteri > Salmoniformes > Salmonidae > Oncorhynchus > Oncorhynchus tshawytscha. Next base: position 74,915,128 of record NC_056438.1, on the reverse strand, counting down.
AATGGCACCCTATTCCCTTTATAGTGCACTACTTTCAGTTAGACGTAGTGCGCTATGTAGTGCATCCACTTGGAACACAACCTCAGCCTGTGAAGTCTAAGGCAACAGAGAACAGATGCCCCCCCTTCATGCTTCATTTGATTGTTTTACCATGAAGTCTGTTGCTATATTTTAAATGCACTTTTTTATTTTTTTATGTAAACACTAGAGGTTCAGGTTGGTTCTCTTCAAAAGTGTACAGCTGACGCATTTTGGAGACAAACACCTTTTGTCAAAGCTATTGCACTTTAAACAATGTTTGATTTGATTTGACTCATAGCGGTGGGTGTTGGGTACTCACGGAATACATGGCCTTGACCATGCGCGTTGCCGTGGAAACACTGCCCGATTCCTCCTCCAGACTATGTGTCTCCTTGTTGACTGTCTCCACCTTGATGTCCGGCTTCCCCAGAGTGACCCCACGACGACCTGGAACCAGAACAAGACAGATGACTCATGAAGCTCCTAACACAGTGCTTATGAAGACTTTATGTATGCTATATGAAGCCTTTATAAGCTGTTGTTCGTTTAAAGTGGGACAGACATCTGAATAACAGTACTTTTGGATCAATGTTTAGATCTACAGTACAACAAAAGAGAGAGAAAACAAGTCATTCTTATTCAGTTTTAAATAAGTGATCATGAATAAACATGTGACTATTTGTGGTTACACAGTACATTGTGAATACCTATATGAATGGCATCCACACACAGCCACACCCACATGCATCCACACATAGCCACACCCACATGTATCTACACACAGCCACACCCACATGCATCCACACACAGCCACACCCACATGCATCCACACACAGCCACACCCACATGCATCCACACACAGCCACACCCACATGTATCTACACACAGCCACACCCACATGCATTCACACACAGCCACACCCACATGCATCCACACACAGCCACACTCACATGCATCCACACACAGCCACACCCACATGCATCCACACACAGCCACACCCACATGCATCCCAAATGGCACCCTATCCCCTGTCTCCTGTCCCCTTTCCCCTATCCCCAGTCCCCCTGTTCCCTGTCCCCTGTCCCCTTTCCCCTATCCCCTGTCCCCTGTCCCCTATCCCCTGTCCCCTGCCCCCTGTCCCCTATCCCCTGTCCCCTATCCCCTATCCCCTGTCCCCTGCCCCCTATCCCCTGTCCCCTGCCCCCTATCCCCTGTCCCCTATGACTTTTGACCAGAGCCCTGTGGGGGGAATAGGGAGCCAGTTGGAACACGACCCACAAACATGTTGCATGCAGAGGGAGGGAGTAGTATCTGGTTGGTACACGACTCACTGCCTTTCCGTTGGCGGTAGAGGTAGAAGGCTAGAGCCAGGAGAAAGATCAGGAGCAGGATGGAGGATCCAACTGTTCCACCAGCTATAATCCCCACTGGTACTATCTCTGTACAGACAGACAAACAGACATGGTTATACCAAACCTTTCCCATACTATTGGTACTATCTCTATACAGACAGACAAACAGACATGGTTATACCAAACCTTTCCCATACTATTGGTACTATCTCTGTACAGAAAGACAAGAGAGACAGAGAGACATGGTTATACTTTTCAGGGAAGTTAGGAACAAATATACACAGGCAGTTAGGAAAGCTAAGGCTAGCTTTTTCAAACAGAAATTTGCATCCTGTAGTACAAACTCAAAAAAGTTCTGGGACACTGTAAAGTCCATGGAGAATAAAAACACCTCCTCCCAGCTGCCCACTGCACTGAAGATAGGAAACACTGTTACCACCGATAAATCCACTATAATTGAGAATTTCAATAAGGATTTCTCTACGGCTGGCCATGCTTTCCACCAGGCTACCCCTACCCCGGTCAACTGCCCGGCACCCTCCACAGCAACCCGCCAAAGCCCCCACCATTTCTCCTTCACCCAAATCCAGATAGCTGATGTTCTGAAAGAGCTGCAAAAATCTGGACCCCTACAAATCAGACGGGCTAGACAATCTGGACCCTCTCTTTGTAAAATTATCTGCCGAAATTGTTGCAACCCCTGTTACTAGCCTGTTCACCCTCTCTTTCGTATTGTATGAGATTCCCAAAGATTGGAAAGCTGCCGTGGTCATCCCCCTCTTCAAAGGGGGTGACACTCTAGACCCAAACTGCTACAGATCTATATCTATCCTACCCTGTCTCTCTAAGGTCTTCGAAAGCCAAGTTAACAAAGAGATTACCGACCATTTCGAATCCCACCGTACCTTCTCCACTATGCAATCTGGTTTCAGAGCTGGTCATGGGTGCAGCTCAGCCACGCTCAAGGTCCTAAACGATATCATAACCGCCATCGATAAAAGACATTACTGTGCAGCCATATTCATCGACCTGGCCAAGGCTTTCGACTCTGTCAATCACCAAATTCTTATTGGCAGACTCGACAGCCTTGGTTTCTCAAATGATTGCCAAATGATTGCCTCGCCTGGTTTACCAACTACTTCTCAGACAGAGTTCAGTGTGTCAAATCGGAGGGCCTGTTGTCCGGACCCCTGGCAGCCTCTATGGGGGTGCGACAGGGTTAAATTCTCAGGCCGACTCTCTTCTCAATGATGTCGCTCTTGCTGCTGGTGATTCTCTGATCCACCTCTACGCAGACGACACCATTCTGTATACTTCTGGCCCCTCTTTGGACACTGTGTTAACTAACCTCCAGACAAGCTTCAATGCCATACAACTCTCCTTCTGTGGCCTCCAACTGCTCTTAAAAAGCAAGTAAAACTAAATACATGCTTTTCAATCGATCACTGCCCGCAGCTACCCGCCTGTCCAGCATCACTACTCTGGACGGCTCTGACTTAGAATACGTGGACAACTAGAAATACCTAGGTGTCTGGTTAGACTGTAAACTCTCCTTCCAGACTCACATTAAGCATCTCCAATCCAAAATTAAATCTAGAATCGGCTTCCTATATCGCAACAAAGCATCCTTCACTCATGCTGCCAAACATGCCCTCGTAAAACTGACCATCCTACCAATCCTCGACTTCGGCGATGTCATCTATAAAATAGCCTCCAACACTCTAATCAGGAAATTGGATACAGTCTATCACAGTGCCATCCGTTTTGTCACCAAAGCCCCATACACTACCCACCACTGCGACCTGTACACTCTCGTTGGGTGGCCCTCGCTTCATACTCGTCACCAAACCCACTGGCTACAGGTTATCTACAAGTCTCTGCTAGGTAAAGCCCCACCTTACCTCAGCTCACTGGTCACCATAGCAGCACCCACTCATAGCACGCGCTCCAGCAAGTATATCTCACTGGTCACCCCCAAAGCTAATTCCTCATTTGGTCGCCTTTCCTTCCAGTTCTCTGCTGCCAATGACTGGAACGAACCGCAAAAATCACTGAAGCTGGAGATTCCCATCTCCCTCACTAGCTTTAAGCACCAGCCGTCAGAGCAGCTCACAGATCACTGCACCTGTACATAGCCCATCTGTAAACAGCCCATCTATCTACCTCATCCCCATACTGTATTTATGTATTTATCTTGCTCCTTTGCACCCCAGTATCTCTACTTGCACATTCATCTTCTGCAAGTCTACCATTCCAGTGTTTAATTGCTATATTGTAATTACTTCGCAACCAAGGCCTATTTATTGCCTTAACTCCCTTATCTTACCTCATTTGCACTCAATGTATATAGACTTGTTGTTTTATTTATTTATTTATTTTGTTCTACTTTATTATTGACTGTATGTTTTGTTCATTCCACGTGTAACTCTGTGTTGTTGTATGTGTCGAACTGCTTTGCTTTATCTTGGCCAGGTCACAGTGGTAAATGAGAACTTGTTCTCAACTGGCCTACCTGTTTATTTAATCTATAAAGGTTAAATAAAAACATGTAAAAAATTAAAATACCAAAACTTTCCCATACTATTCAATACTGAAATCTTTGCCAGTAATCTAAAACGTCTCAGAGAAGTATGTGCCCAACCCCCTTTTCAAGAATCAATGGCTATATCATTCTTCAGTTATAAAGAAGAATGTACCAAGATTGCCCCTTTAATTAAGACATACCTTTCTCCTCCAGGGTGATGATCATGGTCCCGGGTCCGAAGGAGTTCCAGGCGGTGCAGTTGTACGGAGAGTGGAAGTCAGACTCCATGACATTGTTGATGGTGAGGGTGGAGAGAACAGCTCCTCCCTGGGAGTGAGGTTTACTCTGCTCCACCGTGTACCTCTCCAACAGAGTCCCCTTCTCCTTCTCCCACACGTTCTCCTTCCACGCCCACACCTGGAGGGAAACACACACACACAATTAGGGAGTCAAATGGAGAATAGAAAAGTGCAGAGTTCTGGTTGAGCATTTGTCATATATGACTTGACTATCGGAAGCAGACACAGACACACACACACACACACACACACAGACAGACAGACACAGACACACACACACACACACACACACAGACACAGACACACACACACAGACACACACAGACACACACACACAGACACAGACACAGACACACAGACACAGACACACACACACACACACACACAGACACAGACACACACACACACAGACACACACACACACACACAGACACAGACACAGACACACACACACAGACACAGACACACACACACACACACACACACACACACACACACACACACACACACACACAGACAGACACACACACACAGACACACACACACACACACACACACACACACACACACACACACACACACACACACACACAGACACACAGACACACACACACACACACACACACACACCGGGCTGAGGCAGGTGTACACGAGCAATAAAGAGTCTAGCAGGTTTTTCTACTTTAAATCTGTTGAAGTAGTTACACTATTAAATATGGAGTGTGAATATATGAAATATGCAACGGCCCACATGTTGTGCTAATGTACCTTTTAACCCCCCCAAAAAAGAAAAAGGCAAATTGGCTGGAGAAGGGGGAGGAAAAAGAAACGAAAGATTTTAACTCATCCCCTCCTACTCCCCCACCCCACCCCGGTCTACTTTCTGACACTCACACAGCACCCTACTTCATATTTCATAGGTCTTGTGTCTCTGCGTTAAGCTAAAACCATAACGTCGTATCACATTATACGCTCCGGGTACTCACTGGCTCAATCCCAATAGCATCCTATAGCACACTACCTTTGATCGGACCTCTGGTCAAAAGTAGTGCACTATAAAGGGGAAAGGGGGTCATTTGGGACACAGTCACTACAAATGGAGTGGAGGACTTTCTTTTTTTTTCAACCACAGATTAGTTTCATGTCTCTCTGCTGTTGTCGTGGATAATTGATGCTGAAAGGTACAGGATTTTACTCGACGATCTCCCCTCCCCTCTCACACCTGATTCGTCAACCTCATGTCATCCCCCTCTCACACTATCCATCAACCTCATGTCGTCCCCCTCTCACACTCGACCTGTCAACCTCATGTCATCCCTCTCTCACACTGTCCGTCAACCTCATGTCATCCCCTCTCTCACAATATCCATCAACCTCATGTCATCCCCTCTCTCACAATATCCATCAACCTCATGTCATCCCCCTCTCACACTATCCATCAACCTCATGTCGTCCCCCTCTCACACTATCCATCAACCTCATGTCGTCCCCCTCTCACACTCGATCTGTCAACCTCATGTCATCCCCTCTCACACTGTCCGTCAACCTCATGTTATCCCCCTCTCACACTATCCATCAACCTCATGTCATCCCCTCTCTCACAATATCCATCAACCTCATGTCATCCCCTCTCTCACAATATCCATCAACCTCGTGTCATCCCCTCTCTCACAATATCCATCAACCTCGTGTCATCCCCTCTCTCACAATATCCATCAACCTCATGTCATCCCCTCTCACACGACCCCTTGACATCAGTACAGTTCTCATTCATTCACTCTCTCTTGTCTTTGATCTGAATGTACTTACAAAGCCTTACAATTCACAAGCAATTATAACATATACAAAGTATTTATAAGCATTTATAAAGGGATATACATTAAAGTTATTATAAAGTGTTACAGATATTTCCCAGGAAATTTCCCAGAATTCACTTCACTCACAATCTTGTCAGGTGGAGGGGTGCTGGCAATGTAGCACTTGACCTCCCCTCTCTCCCCTCTCATTGCGTACTGGACTGGTTCGCTGGAGATGATGGGAGGGCCTGGGGGGGAGAGACAGATAGGATGTCATTTCAGCTATATACACTCCAGTCATGATAGAATGTCTGATAATGAGTGGAAATTGAGCGGTGGAAGAGGTGATTAGTGTTTAAATCTTCGTCATGGTTCTTATTATTAGTATCTTTCTTTAACACGCTCGTCCTTTTACACCGTTGAAGCTAGAAACGTCATTCAAACGGTCAATTGTTCAGACTATTCAGGCTTGTATACAATTTTTTTTTTTTTTATAATATATTTGATACTTTTTCAACTATTAAGCTTTTTGTCCTTCATCCACTTTCAATGGGATTTCCTCGGGATTCTATAGGGTCCATTGTGACATCATCACTCCCAACATGATATTCTATTCACTGTACATAATGTCACTTTTGACACATAGCAGTGAATTTTGACCACTTTCCCAAAAAGTTAGAGGGTATAAAATCTCCCCCTGCTTCTCTGCGATTCAAATCTGAAAATCGTAACAAAAAATATCTGATACCAATATCATCTAATAATAATAATAATAACAATAATAATAATCTAATAATACACCTTTTTTAGTAACCACATACATATTTCAAACAACTGAAATTTGTACAATTTTCGCAGCACTTTAGACAAAAACCTGGGTGTGCACTACACGATTTAGCTGTCCCAGACACATTTTTGAGATCAGAGACAAAATCCCCATGTTGTTGCCTACTCGAGTTGTGTGGCTGTCACCGACGCCTGTTTCATGTGAGCCGGTCAGAGACCTACTGAGGGCTACTGATGCCGTCTTTGAGCCCAGACACACTGATGCTTTCAAACGTTTGTCATTTGAGATATACAACAACAAGTTTTGAGACCGGTGATCAGCAATAGCCAATGAGAGCACGCCGGAGAAGAAACCAGTAAGATGATGCCGTTGTTTCACATCACCCATGAGAGATGACTACTACTAGTATGTGTTTGTACAGTACTTGCCTTTAACCAAAGCGTCAAATCGTTACAGCTCTGAAGATCACAAGAAATCGTATTAATTTCAAAATGTTAGCTAGATATTTCAACTCTGTAGGGCAAGTGTGAATTACTGACTGAAAACATTTATGAGACTGCTTTGAGCCACAGCTTGTTCTAGCTACGATAACAATCTAATCACATAATTGTTTTTGTGAGACACAGTGGTGTGGAGAATCCTCACCACCAAGTGATGGATCTTATAGTGTGTGACCCTCTGTGCCAGATCGTTTACTGTGCTCATCTCTA
>NC_056438.1:74890139-74902639 GCF_018296145.1 Oncorhynchus tshawytscha | reverse complement strand
TAACGATAAAAAACAGAAATAGCTTATTTACATAAGTATTCAGACCCTTTGCTATGATACTCTAAATTGAGCTCAGGTGCATCCTATTTCCATTGATCATCCTTGAGATGTTTTTACAACTTGATTGGAGTCCTGTGGTAAATTAAAAATATAATTGATTGGACATGATTCGGAAAGGCACACACTTGTTTATATAAGGTCCCACAGTTGACAGTGAATGTCAGAGAAAAACCCCGACATGACGTCGAAGGAATTGTCCGTAGAGCTCAGAGACAGGATTGTGTCGAGGCACAGATTTAGGGAAGGGTACCAAAACATTTCTGCAGCACTGTAGGTCCCCAAGAACACAGTGGCCTCCATCATTCTTAAATGGAAGAAGTTCGTAACCACCAAGACTCTTTATAGAGCTGGCCGCCAGGCAAAACTGAGCAATCGGGGGAGAAGGGCCTTGGTCAGGGAGGTGACCAAGAACCAGATGGTCACTCTGACAGAGCTCTAGAGTTCCTCTGTGGAGATGGGAGAACCTTCCAGAAGAACAACCAACTGCAGCATTCTACCAATCAGGCCTTTATGGTAGAGTGGCCAGACGGAAGCCACTCCTCAGTAAAAGGCACATGACAGCCCGCTTGAAGTTTGCCAAAGGGCACCTAAAGGACTCTCAGACCATGAGAAACAAGGAAAACCTGCTCCTCTCTGGTCTGAAACCAAGATGGAACTCTTTGACCTCAATGCAAAGCATCACGTCTGGAGGAAACTTGGCACCATCCCTACGGTGAAGTATGGTGGTGGCAGCATCAGAGAAAGTATAGCAAGATCCTTGATGAAAACCTGCTCCAGAGTGCTCAGGACCTCAGACCGGGGCGAAGGTTCCCCTTCCAACAGGACAACGACCCTAAGCACACAAAGACAACGCAGGAGTGGCTTTGGGACAAGTCTCTGAATGTCCTTGAGTGGCCCAGCCAGAGCCCGAACATCTCTGGAGACCTGAAAATATCTGTGCAGCGCTGCTCCCCATCCAACCTGACAGAGCTTGAAGATCTGCAGAGAAGAATGGGAGAAACTCCCCAAATACAGATGTTCCAAGCTTGTAGTGTCAAACCCAAGAAGACTCAATGCTGTAATCACTGTCAAAGGTGCTTCAACAAAGTACTGAGTAAAGGGTCTGAATACTTATGTAAATGTTATATTTCCGTGGATTTTTATTCATACATTTGCAAAAATTGGCTAAAAACCTGTTTTTGCTTTGTCATTATGAGGTATTGTGTGTGAGGGAAAAAAATATATATATATTTAATCCGTTTCAGAATAAGGCTGTAACGTAACAAAATGTGGATAAAGTCAACGGGTCTGAACACTTTCTGAATACACCGTAGATCTGTTGATCTGGCTGAGGAGCATAAAGAACATCATAATGCTCGAGCTGACGGTTCCACGGGAGGATGAGAGGATTGAGGGAGTACCCGGCGGAGGTTGGGGCAAGAGGTTTCCCAGGTCAGTTTCTGTGGAGGGCACGAAGTATCCTCAGAGTAAAAGGAGCACAGAGGAAGAAGATCGCACAGCTGGGCAGGAGGTAGAGAGAGCATCACATTGGCTGTGGCTGAAGTGAGGGGGAGCAGGGGTTAAGCCACCTGGTTCAGTTCGGGCCTAATCAACGCAATCATCACACCCTTTGGAAGGTGTAGTGAGAATCGTCGAAACACCTAATGAAGAGGGGACCTCACCTGAGGATGAGCCAGGAGCAGCACAACTGCAGGTAAAACGATTGATACTGTACAGTGGAGGCTGGTGAGGGGAGGACGGCTCATAATAATGGCTGGAACAGAGTGAATGGAACGGTATCAAACACATGGAAACCGTGGAAACCATGTATTTGATGTATTGGAAACCATTCCACCTATCCCGCTCCAGCCATTACCACGAGCCCGTCCTCCCCAATTAAGGTGCCACCAACCTCCTGTGGTGCGGTAGTAGGAAGACACAGGAAGACAGGTATACAGGCAGACGAACTGACGGCCGGACAGAAAGACAGACACAGTAGACAAGAAAGCAGACAAACAGACAGACTAATATGCTATGCTGTCTCAGTCTCCTGCCTGTTTATCTGGAGGTATGGAACTAGAAATGTCATGTCTGGGTGATGTTGGTCTTCACATGTAAATGCACGACCTGTGGAAATGAATTTCCTTTTCGGAGGACAATCAAATCTATCTAATGGTCAGACTCACAGTGTACGTTGACCAGGATGCTGAGGTTGGTGTGTCCCACAGCGTTGAAGACAGAGCAGGAGACCGGCTCGGTGTGGAAGGAGTGGTCTGCTGTAGTCACAAACACACTGTCTCTCATCCCCTCCAGGAGAACACCACCCTTCGCCCACCTGAGAGAGACACACACACACAGGTGGAACAGCCTCATCAACACATACTGATCTTATATGTTCACACTAACAGACACACTATCAGACACACTATCAGACACACTATCAGACACACTATCAGACACACTATCAGACACACTATCAGACACACTATCAGACACACTAACAGACACACTATCAGACACACTATCAGACACACTATCAGACACACTATCAGACACACTATCAGACACACTAACATACACACTATCAGACACACTATCAGACACAATATCAGACACACTATCAGACACACTATCAGACACAACAACAGACAGACTATCAGACACACTAACAGACACACTAACAGACACACCAACAGACACACTATCAGACATATCACAGGTAGTATTCACTAGACACCTAATGGAAGAAAACTAAGTGAAATGGGGAGGGACTACTTGAACTTGTCCAATAGGAAATGCTTGTTTTTGGGATTCTGTTGCATTATAAGTATTTTGTTATGTTTTGCTGCTACAGTGCACACTAATGAATACACCCCATCACACACACTACTGAATACACCCCATCACACACACTAATGAATACACCCCATCACACACACTAATGAATACACCCCATCACACACACTAATGAATACACCCCATCACACACACTAATGAATACACCCCATCACACACACTACTGAATACACCCCATCACACACACTAATGAATACACCCCATCACACACACTACTGAATACACCCCATCACACACACTAATGAATACACCCCATCACACACACTACTGAATACACCCCATCACACACACTAATGAATACACCCCATCACACACACTACTACTGAATACACCCCATCACACACACTACTGAATACACCCCATCACACACACTAATGAATACACCCCATCACACACACTACTGAATACACCCCATCACACACACTACTGAATATACACCCCATCACACACACTACTGAATACCACCCATCACACACACTACTGAATACACCCCATCACACACACTACTGAATACACCCCATCACACACACTACTGAATATCACCACCTACTGAATCACACACACTACTGAATACACCCCATCACACACACTACTGAATACACCCCATCACACACACTACTGAATACACCCCATCACACACACTACTGAATACACCCCATCACACACACTACTGAATACACCCCATCACACACACTACTGAATACACCCCATCACACACACTACTGAATACACCCCATCACACACACTACTGAATACACCCCATCACACACACTACTGAATACACCCCATCACACACACTACTGAATACACCCCATCACACACACTACTGAATACCACCCATCACACACACTACTGAATACCACCCATCACACACACTACTGAATACCACCCATCACACACACTACTGAATACACCCCATCACACACACTACTGAATACACCCCATCACACACACTACTGAATACACCCCATCACACACACTACTGAATACCACCCATCACACACACTACTGAATACACCCCATCATCACACACACTACTGAATACACCCCATCACACACACTACTACTGAATACACCCCATCACACACACTACTGAATACACCCCATCACACACACTACTGAATACACCCCATCACACACACTACTGAATACACCCCATCACACACACTACTGAATACACCCCATCACACACACTAATGAATACACCCCATCACACACACTACTGAATACACCCCATCACACACACTACTGAATACACCCCATCACACACACTACTGAATACTGAATACCCCCATCACACACACTACTGAATACACCCCATCACACACACTACTGAATACACCCCATCACACACACTACTGAATACACCCCATCACACACACTACTGAATACACCCCATCACACACACTACTGAATACACCCCATCACACACACTACTGAATACACCCCATCACACACACTAATGAATACACCCCATCACACACACTACTGAATACACCCCATCACACACACTACTGAATACACCCCATCACACAAAGTAATGAATACACCCCATCACACACACTACTGAATACACCCCATCACACACACTACTGAATACACCCCATCAAACACACTACTGAATACCACCCATCAAACACACTACTGAATACACCCCATCACACACACTACTGAATACACCCCATCACACACACTACTGAATACCACCCATCAAACACACTACTGAATACCACCCATCAAACACACTACTGAATACACCCCATCACACACACTACTGAATACACCCCATCACACACACTACTGAATACACCCCATCACACACACTACTGAATACCACCCATCACACACACTACTGAATACCACCCATCAAACACACTACTGAATACACCCCATCACACACACTACTGAATACACCCCATCACACACACTACTGAATACCACCCCCATCACACACACTACTGAATACACCCCATCACACACACTACTGAATACACCCCATCACACACACTACTGAATACACCCCATCACACACACTCACTACTGAATACACCCCATCACACACACTACTGAATACACCCCATCACACACACTACTGAATACACCCCATCACACACACTACTGAATACACCCCATCACACACACTACTGAATACACCCCATCACATCACACTACTGAATACACCCCATCAAACAAACTACTGAATACCACCCATCACACACACTACTGAATACACCCCATCACACACACTACTGAATACACCCCATCCCCATCACACACACTACTGAATACACCCCATCAAACACACTACTGAATACCACCCATCACACACACTACTGAATACACCCCATCACACACACTACTGAATACACCCCATCACACACACTACTGAATACACCCCATCACACACACTACTGAATACACCCATCACACACACTACTGAATACACCCCATCACACACACTACTGAATACACCCCATCACACACACTACTGAATACACCCCATCACACACACTACTGAATACACCCCATCACACACACTACTGAATACAACCCATCACACACACTACTGAATACACCCCATCACACACACTACTGAATACACCCCATCAAACACACTACTGAATACACCCCATCACACACACTACTGAATACACCCCATCACACACACTACTGAATACACCCCATCACACACACTACTGAATACACCCCATCACACACACTACTGAATACACCCCATCACACACACTACTGAATACACCCCATCACACACACTACTGAATACACCCCATCACACACACTACTGAATACACCCCATCACACACACTACTGAATACACCCCATCACAACACTACCCCCATCACACACACTACTGAATACACCCCATCACACACACTACTGAATACCCCCATCACACACACTACTGAATACACCCCATCCCATCACACACACTACTGAATACACCCCATCACACACACTACTGAATACACCCCATCAAACACACTACTGAATACCACCCATCACACACACTACTGAATACACCCCATCACACACACTACTGAATACACCCCATCACACACACTACTGAATACACCCCATCACACACTACTGAATACACCCCATCACACACACACACACTACTGAATACCACCCATCACACACACTACTGAATACCACCCATCACACACACTACTGAATACACCCCATCAATACACACACTACTGAATACACCCCATCAAACACACTACTGAATACCACCCATCAAACACACTAATGAATATCACCCATCACACACACTACTGAATACACCCCCATCAAACACACTACTGAATACCACCCATCAAACACACTACTGAATATCACCCATCAAACACACTACTGAATACCACCCATCAAACACACTACTGAATACCACCCTTCAAACACACTACTGAATATCACCCATCAAACACACTACTGAATATCACCCATCAAACACACTACTGAATACCACCCATCAAACACACTACTGAATACCACCCATCAAACACACTACTGAATACCACTCACCACCCATCAAAGACACTACTGAATACCCCCATCAAACACACTACTGAATACCACCCATCAAACACACTACTGAATACCACCCATCAAAGACACTACTGAATACCCCCATCAAACACACTACTGAATACCCCCATCAAACACACTACTGAATACCACCCATCAAAGACACTACGGAATACCACCCATCAAACACACTACTGAATACCACCTATCAAACACACTACTGAATACCACCTATCAAACACACTCTGAATACCACCCACCCATCAAACACACCCCTGAACACCACCCAGAAAACACACTACTGAATACCCCCCATCAAACACACCCCTGAACACCACCCAGAAAACACACTTATCCAACAGACTCCCACTGACCGGATGCCCATGATGGGGGGGTTGGCGGTGGCCTGGCAGGAGAAGGTGACTCTCTCTCCCTCCAAAACAGACTGTGGCTCCATAGAGAGATTCACCTTGGGGGTCTGCAGGAGGGAGGGAGGGAGGGAAGGAGAGGAAGGGAGGGAGGGAGGGAGGGAGGGAGGGAGGGAGGGAAGGAAGGAAGGAAGGAAGGAAGGAAGGAAGGAAGGAAGGAAGGAAGGAAGGAAGGAAGGAAGGAAGGAAGGAAGGAAGGAAGGAAGGAAGGAAGGAAGGAGAGGGAGGGAGGAAGAGGGAGGGATTAAATAAACCTGAAACACAGTCACACACTCATACCTTAAAACTATTAACATACACACCCTCCCACCACCCACACACACACACACACACACACACACACACACACACAAACACACTTACGGTGGACGTTGAGGGTGACGGTGGTGCGTTTTCCCATGGGGACAGCCCGGTTGCTGGCCACACAGGTAAAGTTGCGTCCCGTGTCTTTGTCCTCTGGGATGATGGGTAGGAGGCTCCGGGTCGTCACTCTCTTTCTGTCTGGGAGAACCTCCTGGGGGAGAGAGGGAGATAGAGAGAGGGGGAGAGGGAGAGAGAGAGGGGAGAGGAGGAGAGAGAGAGGGGGAGGATGAGGTAGAGAGAGGGGGGGTAGAGAGAGGGGAGAGGAGGAGAGAGAGGAGGGGAGGATGGGGTAAAGAGAGGGAGGCATGGGGAGAGAGGGGGAGGTAGATAGAGAGGGGAGAGAGGGAGAGAGAAAAGGGGGAGCGGGAGAAAGCGAGGGGGGAGGATGGGGTAGACAGAGGGAGAGGGAGAAAAGGGAGAGAGAGAGGGAGAGAAGGAGAGAGCGAGGGGGAGGATGGAGTAGACAGAGGGAGAGGGAGAAAAGGGAGAGAGAGGGGGAGAGAAGGAGAGAGCGAGGGGGAGGATGGATTAGACAGAGGGGGAGGGAGAAAAGGGAGAGAGAGAGGGGAGAGAAGGAGAGAGCGAGGGGGAGGATGGAGTAGACACAGGGGAGAGGGAGAAAAGGGAGAGAGAGAGGGGGAGGATGGAGTAGACAGAGGGGGAGGATGGGGTAGACAGAGGGGAGGATGGGGTAGACAGAGGGGGAGGATAGGGTAGACAGAGGGGAGGATGGGGTACACAGAGGGGGAGGATGGGGTAGACAGAGAGGGGGGGAGGGAGAAAAGGGAGAGAGAGGGGGAGGATGGGGTAGACAGAGGGGGGGGAGGATGGGGACAGAGGGGAGACAGAGGGGGAGGATGGGGTAGACAGAGGGGGGAGGATGGGGTAGACAGAGGGGGAGAGAGGGAGAAAAGGGAGAGAGAGGGGGGGTAGGATGGGGGGGAGGATAGACAGAGGGGGAGAGAGGAGAAAAGGGAGAGAGAAAAGGGGAGGATGGGGAGGATGGGGTAGACAGAGGGGGAGGATGGGATAGACAGAGGGGAGGATGGGGTAGACAGAGGGGGAGAGGGAGAAAAGGGAGAGAGGGGGAGGATGGGGTAGACAGAGGGGAGAGGGAGAAAAGGGAGAGAGAGGGGGAGGATGGGGTAGACAGAGGGGGGAGAGGGAGAAAAGGGAGAGAGGGGGGAGGATGGGGTAGACAGAGGGGAGAGGGAGAAAAGGGAGAGAGAGGGGGAGGATGGAGTAGACAGAGGGGGGAGAGGATGGAGGGAGAAAAGGGAGAGAGAGAGGGGAGAGAAGGAGAGAGCGAGGGGGGGGGAGGATGGAGTAGACACAGGGGAGAGGGAGAAAAGGGAGAGAGAGAGGGAGAGGATGGAGTAGACAGAGGGGGAGGATGGGGTAGACAGAGGGGGAGGATGGGGTAGACAGAGGGGGAGGATAGGGTAGACAGAGGGGAGGGATGGGGTACACAGAGGGGGGAGGATGGGGTAGACAGAGGGGGAGGGGAGAAAAGGGAGAGAGAGGGGGAGGATGGGGTAGACAGAGGGGGATGGGGTAGGATGGGATAGACAGAGGGGGAGGATGGGGTAGACAGAGGGGGAGAGGGAGAAAAGGGAGAGAGAGGGGGAGGATGGGGTAGACAGAGGGGAGAGGGAGAAAAGGGAGAGAGAGGGGGAGGATGGGGTAGACAGAGGGGGAGAGGGAGAAAAGGGAGAGAGAGGGGGAGGATGGGGTAGACAGAGGGGGAGAGGGAGAAAAGGGAGAGAGAGGGGGAGGATGGGGTAGACAGAGGGGGAGGATGGGGTAGACAGAGGGGGAGGATGGGGTAGACAGAGGGGGGAGGGGGTAGAAAGGGGAGGGAGAGAGAGGGGAGGATGGGGTAGACAGAGGGGAGAGGGAGAAAAGGGAGAGAGAGGGGGAGGATGGGGTAGACAGAGGGGGAGGATGGGGTAGACAGAGGGGGAGAAGGAGAAAAGAGAGAGAGGGGGGAGGATGGGGTAGACAGAGGGGGAGGATGGGGTAGACAGAGGGGGAGAGGGAGAAAAGGGAGAGAGACAACGAGGGGGAGGACAGGGTGGAGCCAGCAAAAGGTGTATTTAGTGATAAAACATAAAATATGTCAACGTGCAGCGGCCTTCATATCTGTGTGTGACTCACGGTGGAACTAAAGGCTCCCTCCAGGGCCACCCCATCCCGCTGCCACTCGATGAGGGCCAGTGGCTTGGCCCCGCGGGACACACAGCTCAGGTTGTACGAGGCATTGGCTCTCAGCAGGATCTCTGGAAAGCCCTCGATCACTGGGTCATCAGGAGGAACTGTAGGACAACACAATAAAACACACACACCGCGTATACACTACAACACACGCAGAGAGATGAACACACACGCTGCATATACACAATACAACACACACACTCTGCATATACACTACAACAGACATACTGTACAGTCACACACTGCACTGGACACACACACTGACACACACACACTCACAGACTGCACTAGATACACACACTCCACATAATAATACACAGTCACACACTGGACACACACTCACTCTTGACACACACAGCCACACACTGCAGTGGACACACACAGTCACACTCTGCAGTGGACACACACAGATAGATACTCACTGAGGATGGTGAGTTTGGCTCTCCGGGAGCGCAGGGCAGCCTCCGTGGCCTGGCACTCATACAGGGAGTCATCAGAGAGCGCAGCAGTAGAGATCTCCAGGTTGTACTGGCCCACGTCTATCACCCGCAGCACACGGTACCTGGGCCAGGCTAGGACAGAGAGAGACAGAGAGAGAGATACTGTAACCCTGCAGCAAACGGTACCTGGGCCAGGCTAGGACAGAGAGAGACAGAGAGAGAGATACTGTAACCCTGCAGCAAACGGTACCTGGGCCAGGCTAGGACAGAGAGAGACAGAGAGAGAGATACTGTAACCCTGCAGCACACGGTACCTGGGCCAGGCTAGGACAGAGAGAGAGAGAGAGATACTGTACCCCTGCAGCACACGGTACCTGGGCCAGGCTAGGACAGAGAGAGACAGAGATACTGTAACCCTGCAGCACACGGTACCTGGGCCAGGCTAGGACAGAGAGAGACAGAGAGAGAGATACTGTACCCCCGCAGCACACGGTACCTGGGCCAGGCTAGGACAGAGAGAGATACTATAACCTTGCAGCACACGGTACCTGGGCCAGGCTAGGACAGAGAGAGAGACAGAGAGAGAGATACTGTACCCCTGCAGCACACGGTACCTGGGCCAGGCTAGGACAGAGAGAGACAGAGAGAGAGATACTGTACCCCTGCAGCACACGGTACCTGGGCCAGGCTAGGACAGAGAGAGACAGAGAGAGAGATACTGTACCCCTACAGCACACGGTACCTGGGCCAGGCTAGGACAGAGAGAGACAGAGAGAGAGATACTGTACCCCTGCAGCACACGGTACCTGGGCCAGGCTAGGACAGAGAGAGACAGAGAGAGATACTGAGATACTGTACCCCTGCAGCACACGGTACCTGGGCCAGGCTAGGACAGAGAGAGAGATACTGTAACCCTGCAGCACACGGTACCTGGGCCAGGCTAGGACAGAGAGAGACAGAGAGAGAGATACTGTACCCCTGCAGCACATGGTACCTGGGCCAGGCTAGGACAGAGAGAGACAGAGAGAGAGATACTGTACCCCTACAGCACACGGTACCTGGGCCAGGCTAGCTAGGAGAGAGAGAGAGACAGAGAGAGAGATACTGTACCCCTGCAGCACACGGTACCTGGGCCAGGCTAGGACAGAGAGAGACAGAGAGAGAGAGACTGTGTACCCCTGCAGCACACGGTACCTGGGCCAGGCTAGGACAGAGAGAGAGAGAGAGAGAGATACTGTACCCTGCAGCACACGGTACCTGGGCCAGGCTAGGACAGAGAGAGACAGAGAGAGAGATACTGTACCCCTGCAGCACACGGTACCTGGGCCAGGCTAGGACAGAGAGAGACAGAGAGAGAGAGCACACTGTACCCCTGCAGCACACGGTACCTGGGCCAGGCTAGGACAGAGAGAGACAGAGAGAGAGACTGTACCCCTGCAGCACACAGTACCTGGGCCAGGCTAGGACAGAGAGAGATACTGTAACCCTGCAGCACACGGTACCTGGGCCAGGCTAGGACAGAGAGAGACAGAGAGAGAGATACTGTACATGTATACCTGCAGCACATGGTACCTGGGCCAGGCTAGGACAGAGAGAGACAGAGAGAGAGATACTGTACCCCTGCAGCACACGGTACCTGGGCCAGGCTAGGACAGAGAGAGACAGAGAGAGAGATACTGTACCCCTGCAGCACACAGTACCTGGGCCAGGCTGGGACAGAGAGAGACAGAGAGAGAGATACTGTACCCCTGCAGCACACGGTACCTGGGCCAGGCTAGGACAGAGAGAGAGAGACAGAGAGAGAGATACTGTACCCCTGCAGCACACGGTACCTGGGCCAGGCTAGGACAGAGAGAGACAGAGAGAGAGATACTGTACCCCTACAGCACACGGTACCTGGGCCAGGCTAGGACAGAGAGAGACAGAGAGAGAGATACTGTAACCCTGCAGCACACGGTACCTGGGCCAGGCTAGGACAGAGAGAGACAGAGAGAGAGATACTGTACCCCTGCAGCACACAGTACCTGGGCCAGGCTAGGACAGAGAGAGAGAGAGATACTGTAACCCTGCAGCACACGGTACCTGGGCCAGGCTAGGACAGAGAGAGAGATACTGTACCCCTGCAGCACACGGTACCTGGGCCAGGCTAGGACAGAGAGAGAGAGAGATACTGTACCCCTGCAGCACACGGTACCTGGGCCAGGCTAGGACAGAGAGAGAGAGAGACTGTACCCCTGCAGCACACGGTACCTGGGCCAGGCTAGGACAGAGAGAGAGAGAGAGAGATACTGTACCCCTGCAGCACACGGTACCTGGGCCAGGCTAGGACAGAGAGAGAGAGAGAGAGATACTGTACCCCTGCAGCACACGGTACCTGGGCCAGGCTAGGACAGAGAGAGAGAGAGAGAGATACTGTACCCTGCAGCACACGGTACCTGGGCCAGGCTAGGACAGAGAGAGAGAGAGACAGAGAGAGATACTGTACCCCTGCAGCACACGGTACCTGGCCAGGCTGGGACAGAGAGAGACAGAGAGAGAGATACTATACCCCTGCAGCACACGGTACCTGGGCCAGGCTGGGACAGAGAGAGACAGAGAGAGAGATATACTG
>NC_056438.1:74882639-74885139 GCF_018296145.1 Oncorhynchus tshawytscha | reverse complement strand
TCTTTCTTGCCCTCTCTCTCTCTCTCTCTCTTTCTTGCCCTCTCTCTCTCTCTCTTTCTTGCCCTCTCTCTCTCTCTCTCTCTTTTTTACTTTTCCTCTCTCTCTCTCTCTCTCTCTTTCTTGCCCTCTCTCTCTCTCTCTTTCTTGCCCTCTCTCTCTCTCTCTCTCTCTTTCTTGCCCTCTCTCTCTCTCTCTCTCTTGCTCTCTCTCTCTTTCTTTGCTCTTTCTTGCCCTTTTTCTCTCTCTCTCTTCTTCTCTCTTTCTTGCCCTCTCTCTCTCTCTCTCTTGCCCTCTCTCTCTCTCTCTCTTTCTTGCCCTCTCTCTTCTCTCTCTCTCTCTCTTTCTTGCCTCTCTCTCTCTCTCTCTTTCTTGCCCTCTCTCTCTCTCTCTCTCTCTCTTGCCCTCTCTCTCTCTCTCTCTCTCTCTTCTCTTGCTGCCTCTCTCTCTCTCTCTCTCTCTTTCTTTGCCCTCTCTCTCTCTCTCTCTCTTTTTGTCAGCCCTCTCTCTCTCTCTCTCTTTTTTGCCCTCTCTGTCTCTCTCTCTCTTTCTTGCCCTCTCTCTCTATCTCTCTCTTTCTTGCCCTTTCTATCTCTCTCTCTTCTTGCCCTCTCTCTCTCTCTCTTTCTTGCCCTCTCTCTCTCTCTCTCTCTCTTCTTTCCCTGCCCTCTCTCTCTCTCTCTCTTTCTTGCCCTCTCTCTCTCTCTCTTTCTTTTTGCCTTTCTCTCTTGCCCTCTCTCTCTCTCTCTTTCTTGCCTTCTCTCTCTCTCTCTCTCTTTTTTGCCCTCTCTTCTCTCTCTCTTTCTTGCCCTCTCTCTCTCTCTCTCTTTCTTGCCCTCTCTCTCTCTCTCTCTCTTTCTTGCCCTTTCTATCTCTCTCTTTCTTGCCCTCTCTCTCTCTCTCTCTCTCTCTCTTTCTTGCCTCTCTCTCTCTTTCTTGCCCTCTCTCTCTCTCTCTCTCTCTCTTTCTTGCCCTCTCTCTCTCTCTCTCTTTTCTTGCCCTCTCTCTCTCTCTCTCTTTCTTGCTCTCTTTCTCTTCTCTCTTTCTTGTCCCTTTCTCTCTCTCTCTCTCTCTTTCTTGCCTCTCTCTCTCTCTCTCTTTCTTGCCCTCTCTCTCTCTCTCTCTTTCTTGCCCTTTCTCTCTCTCTCTCTCTTTCTTGCCCTCTCTCTCTCTCTCTTTCTTGCCCTCTCACTCTCTCTCTCTCTTTCTTGCCCTCTCTCTTTCTCTTTCTTGCCCTCTCTCTCTCTCTCTCTCTCTTTCTTGCCCTCTCTCTCTCTCTCTCTCTCTTTCTTGCCCTCTCTCTCTCTCTCTTTCTTGCCCTCTCTTCTCTTGCCCTCTTTCTTGCCCTCTCTCTCTCTCTCTCTTTTCTTGCCTCTTATCTCTCTCTCTCTCTCTTTCTTGCCCTCTCTCTCTCTCTCTTCTTTCTTGCCCTCTCTCTCTCTCTCTCTCTTTCTTGCCCTCTCTCTCTCTCTCTCTCTTTCTTGCCCTCTCTCTCTCTCTCTCTCTCTCTTTCTTGCCCTCTCTCTCTTTCTCTGCCCTCTCTCTCTCTCTCTCTCTCTTTCTTGCCCTCTCTCTCTCTCTCTCTCTCTTTCTTGCCCTCTCTCTCTCTCTCTCTCTCTTCTCTTTCTTGCCCTCTCTCTCTCTCTCTCTCTCTCTCTCTCTCTTTCTTACCCTCTCTCTCTCTCTCTCTCTTTCACACATCTTGCCCTCTCTCTCTATCTCTCTCTTTTCTTGCCCTTTCTATCTCTCTCTTTCTTGCCCTCTCTCTCTCTCTCTATTTCTTGCCCTCTCTCTCTCTCTCTCTCTCTCTTTTCTTGCCCTCTCTCTCTCTCTCTCTTTCTTGCCCTCTCTCTCTCTCTCTCTCTCTCTCTCTTTTTGCCCTTTCTCTCTCTCTTTCTTGCCCTCTCTCTCTCTCTCTTTCTTGCCCTCTCTCTCTCTCTCTCTCTCTTTCTTGCCCTCTCTCTCTCTCTCTCTCTCTTTCTTGCCTCTCTCTCTCTCTCTTTCTTGCCCTCTCTCTCTATCTCTCTCTTTCTTGCCCTTTCTATCTCTCTCTTTCTTGCCCTCTCTCTCTCTCTCTCTCTCTCTCTCTCTTTCTTGCCCTCTCTCTCTCTCTCTCTCTCTCTTTCTTGCCCTCTCTCTTGCTCTCTCTCTTTCTTGCCCTCTCTCTCTCTCTCTCTTTTCTTGCCCTCTCTCTCTCTCTCTCTCTCTTTTTCTTGCCTTTCTCTCTCTCTCTCTCTCTTTCTTGCCCTCTTCTCTCTCTCTTTCTTGCCCTCTCTCTCTCTCTCTCTTTTCTTGCCCTTTCTCTCTCTCTCTCTCTTTCTTGCCCTCTCTCTCTCTCTCTTCTTTCTTGCCCTCTCTCTCATACATATACTCTCTCTGTCACACATATACTCTCTCTCTCATACATATACTCTCTCTGTCACACATATACTCTCTCTCTCACACATATACTCTCTCTGTCACACATATATATACTCTCTCTGTCACACATATACTCTCTCTG